>NW_026991806.1:0-178476 GCF_029215605.1 Mirounga angustirostris | reverse complement strand
AAAACTTGATGCATCTGTGACCAATCACCCAGGCTCTGGGGGCGGTGGTGTGGGGAAATGGCCCTCCCCAGCCCAGACTGCTTTGAGCCACTTCGGTGCTTAGGGATGGCACATTCCAGAAGTGTGCACAACGTCCAATAGCTCCAGTGGTCGAAATACTCCCAGGCGCACCAGGAGGGAATCAACAATTTGTCTCCCACGTCAATCCCTGGAATCGCAACATCTTTGACGTGGGGGTAATAAGGGAGCCGTGAAAACAGAAGGAGCAGGCCTGCTGAAGCGTTTTTCACACTCAACCCGAAGGACGGAGTGAGAAAGGCAGGAACAGGAGGGAAAAGCAATGCGCCACCCCAGGCACGAGAAGGTGGCACCCATTGATAACGTTCAGGATGACTCTCTTGAGCGCACAACCAGCCAGAAAAAGACAAAGAAGAGACACCTCTTCTTTAGCCAGAGATCACCTGATCTTGGGGAAAATCTTGGGACGTCTCATTGAAATCTGTGGAGATCACGGCGCATTTAGGGAGATCCAGGGCCAAAAACCGTTCGCCCGTGGGGCAAACTTGCTGGCCCCTGGGCGGATCTTGTAACCCGTACGTAGCAGGGATTGCTGTGCTCCCAGTGTCAGTAGGGAACCCACACGGAGGGGTTGGGCAGCAGTCAACTTTCCTCATTGGTCCCAGGCATGCCCTTCAAGAAGACACACAGGGTGTCTCCCTCAATCCCTGTTGTTTCAGCATCCTGGCTCTAAAGCAGGTAAGAAAGGAGCTTGGATGCGGGATGAATGGGCCAGGGCAAAGCTCCTTCCCACTCACGGCGAGGTGACCGGCACAGGAGAGCAGGAGGGGAAACCAGAAGCCAAAGGGCCCACTGCAGGACGGTGAGAACGGAGGCAGGCCCGTGGGGGCTTTCCCTGGCTCTCCACACCTTAAAGCTCAGTGCACTAGCCACACAACACCGCGGAAATGTTGAAAGAATCTATACCTCTTGCCTTCCCCGGACCTCAGGTGATTTGGGGATCAATCTGCTGAGGTGACAGCCCGGCTCTTGCGAGATCTCAGGGAAATCTCGCCAGATCTTATGGAAATCTCACCAGACTCGGTCCAAATCAGGTGAGATCTCCCGCCCAACGCGTGAGATTTCCCGCCCAACCCGGTGAGGTTTCCCGCCAAACCTGGTGAGATTTCCAGGCAAACATGGCGAGATATCCCGCCAACCTGGTGAGATTTCGGGCCAAACCGGGGAAGGCCTCCCACCAACCCTGGCGAGACAGCCCCCAAACCTGGGGAGAGATCTCGCCAAACATCGTGAGGTATCCCGCTGGGCCTCGTCCGATACGCCAGGAAACCTGGGGTGCTATCCCTCCAAACCGCGGGAGATGTCCCTCCAAACCGCGGGAGATGTCCCGAAAACCCTTGTGACGTTCCCCGACAACCCTCTTGAGAATTGCCGCCGACCCGCGTGAGTTTCCCGGCCAAACCCCGTGAGTTTCCCGGCCAATCCTCGTGAGGTTCCCCGCCCAAGCGCATGAGTTTTCCCACCAAACCTCGTGAGTTTGCCTGCCATACGTCGCGCGTTTCCCGGCCACCCTCGTGAGCTTTCTAGCCCGACCTCCTGGGATTTCCAGCCGAACGTCGTGAGATTTCCAACCCCACCTCGTGAGATTTCCAGCCAGACCTCGTTTGCTTTGCCGCCAAACGTCCTGGGATTGCCAGCCAGACCTCGTGGGATCTGTGGCCCTGCCACTGATATCTACGGCCAACCGCAGATGCGTCTGTCACCAATCCCCCAGTCACAAGATGGGGGAGGGTGGAGAACTAGAACTCGCCAGCAGAGCCGGCTTTGCACCCCTTAGGCAGTTAGGGAAGGCCTAGGCCAGATGTGGGCCGAACTGCTAATACCTGCGCTTTGAGAATTGCTCCCAGGCGCCACGTGAGGGAAGAAAGAAGCTGTCTCCCACCTAAATCCCTGGTATCGCAACGTCCTGCGGGAGGACTGGGGAATAAGGGAGGACTGCATTCGGAATGAACGGGCCTGGTGAATACCTCTGCACACGAAACTCGAGGGACGGAATGAGGAAAGCAGGAGGAGAAGGAGGAAGCGATTGGCCATCCTAAGCACCAAAAGTGAGCACGCACCCAAAACATGAAGGCTGATTCTGTTCAGGGCGAAACCACCCAGAAAAAGAAAAAGAAACGATACCTCTCCTTCAGCGAGACATCAGATGATCTTGGGGAAAATCTGGGGAGATCTCATACAAATCTCGTGAGATCTCGGCCCATTTCTGGAGACGTAGGCCCGAAAATCCTTCGCACCTGTGGCAAACTCCCTGGCCCTTGGCTGGATCGTTTAGGCCCTCTGGAGCAGGGATGGCTGGTGTTCCTAATGGAAACAGTGAATACACATGGAAGGGTTGGGCGGAATTCTCCTTTCCTAATGGTTCACAGGCAGCCCTTGAGAAAGGCACAGTGTGTCTCCCACCTCAAACCATGTTGGTCAGCATCCTGGCCCTTCGGCATCTAAACCATCGGTGGGCCAGCTGGATGCTTATTCCTCCAAGGGATTTGTCCACATGGAAGCGCTGGGCAGAATTGTCCTTTCCTAATCGGGCCCAGGAATGCCTTGAGAGAGACACAAAGTTTCTCACCCCTCAATCCCTGGTGTTTCAGCATCCTGGCTCTAAGGCATCGGAACCACTGATGGGCCAGGTGCACGCTTCTTCACGGAAGCGATTGATACGGATGGAAGTGTCGGGCAGATTCCTGTTTTCCTACGTCGTCCCAGGAATGCCCTTCGGAAAGGCACAGCATGGAAGTGGTGGCGAGAATTCCACTTTCCTCATTTGTCACAGACATGGCCCTTGGAAAGACACCAAGTGCCTCACACCGAAATCCCCGTTGTTTCAGCAACCTGGCTCTAAAGCAGTTAAGAAGGGCCGGTACGTGGGCCAGGCGGATGCTGACTCACACTCATCCAGACGTGTGAGAAGCAGGAGAGTGGAGGGGGAAAGAAGGAACAACGGTCCCCATTGCAGGATGGTGAGCAGAGAGGCAGCCCCCGTGGGGGCTCTTCCCAGCTCTCAATACCTTAATGCTCTCTGCAGTAGCCTCAGAAGGCCCTCGACATGAAAGAAAATAGACCTCTTTCCTTCACCGTACCTCCGTGATTTGGGAGGGAAATCTCATGTGACGCCAAGCCAAGCTTTTAGATCTCACCCATATCGAGCCAGTTCTCACGGAAATTTCACCAGATCCGTCCAAATCACGTGAGATCTCACCCACACGTCCGGAGACCTCTAGCCATACATCCCGATATCTCATCCTCAGCTCATGAGGTTTCTCTCCAGACCCGGGAAGAACTCATCCACACCTCGGAGATAGCGAGCCCGGCCTCGCGAGATCTCACCCAAATCTTCTGATATGGCAGGCTCAGCTCTGGTCTTCTGTGGCCAAAACTTGATGCATCTGTGACCAATCACCCAGGCTCTGGGGGCGGTGGTGTGGGGAAATGGCCCTCCCCAGCCCAGACTGCTTTGAGCCACTTCGGTGCTTAGGGATGGCACATTCCAGAAGTGTGCACAACGTCCAATAGCTCCAGTGGTCGAAATACTCCCAGGCACACCAGGAGGGAATCAACAATTTGTCTCCCACGTCAATCCCTGGAATCGCAACATCTTTGACGTGGGGGTAATAAGGGAGCCGTGAAAACAGAAGGAGCAGGCCTGCTGAAGCGTTTTTCACACTCAACCCGAAGGACGGAGTGAGAAAGGCAGGAACAGGAGGGAAAAGCAATGCGCCACCCCAGGCACGAGAAGGTGGCACCCATTGATAACGTTCAGGATGACTCTCTTGAGCGCACAACCAGCCAGAAAAAGACAAAGAAGAGACACCTCTTCTTTAGCCAGAGATCACCTGATCTTGGGGAAAATCTTGGGACGTCTCATTGAAATCTGTGGAGATCACGGCGCATTTAGGGAGATCCAGGGCCAAAAACCGTTCGCCCGTGGGGCAAACTTGCTGGCCCCTGGGCGGATCTTGTAACCCGTACGTAGCAGGGATTGCTGTGCTCCCAGTGTCAGTAGGGAACCCACACGGAGGGGTTGGGCAGCAGTCAACTTTCCTCATTGGTCCCAGGCATGCCCTTCAAGAAGACACACAGGGTGTCTCCCTCAATCCCTGTTGTTTCAGCATCCTGGCTCTAAAGCAGGTAAGAAAGGAGCTTGGATGCGGGATGAATGGGCCAGGGCAAAGCTCCTTCCCACTCACGGCGAGGTGACCGGCACAGGAGAGCAGGAGGGGAAACCAGAAGCCAAAGGGCCCACTGCAGGACGGTGAGAACGGAGGCAGGCCCGTGGGGGCTTTCCCTGGCTCTCCACACCTTAAAGCTCAGTGCACTAGCCACACAACACCGCGGAAATGTTGAAAGAATCTATACCTCTTGCCTTCCCCGGACCTCAGGTGATTTGGGGATCAATCTGCTGAGGTGACAGCCCGGCTCTTGCGAGATCTCAGGGAAATCTCGCCAGATCTTATGGAAATCTCACCAGACTCGGTCCAAATCAGGTGAGATCTCCCGCCCAACGCGTGAGATTTCCCGCCCAACCCGGTGAGGTTTCCCGCCAAACCTGGTGAGATTTCCAGGCAAACATGGCGAGATATCCCGCCAACCTGGTGAGATTTCGGGCCAAACCGGGGAAGGCCTCCCACCAACCCTGGCGAGACAGCCCCCAAACCTGGGGAGAGATCTCGCCAAACATCGTGAGGTATCCCGCTGGGCCTCGTCCGATACGCCAGGAAACCTGGGGTGCTATCCCTCCAAACCGCGGGAGATGTCCCTCCAAACCGCGGGAGATGTCCCGAAAACCCTTGTGACGTTCCCCGACAACCCTCTTGAGAATTGCCGCCGACCCGCGTGAGTTTCCCGGCCAAACCCCGTGAGTTTCCCGGCCAATCCTCGTGAGGTTCCCCGCCCAAGCGCATGAGTTTTCCCACCAAACCTCGTGAGTTTGCCTGCCATACGTCGCGCGTTTCCCGGCCACCCTCGTGAGCTTTCTAGCCCGACCTCCTGGGATTTCCAGCCGAACGTCGTGAGATTTCCAACCCCACCTCGTGAGATTTCCAGCCAGACCTCGTTTGCTTTGCCGCCAAACGTCCTGGGATTGCCAGCCAGACCTCGTGGGATCTGTGGCCCTGCCACTGATATCTACGGCCAACCGCAGATGCGTCTGTCACCAATCCCCCAGTCACAAGATGGGGGAGGGTGGAGAACTAGAACTCGCCAGCAGAGCCGGCTTTGCACCCCTTAGGCAGTTAGGGAAGGCCTAGGCCAGATGTGGGCCGAACTGCTAATACCTGCGCTTTGAGAATTGCTCCCAGGCGCCACGTGAGGGAAGAAAGAAGCTGTCTCCCACCTAAATCCCTGGTATCGCAACGTCCTGCGGGAGGACTGGGGAATAAGGGAGGACTGCATTCGGAATGAACGGGCCTGGTGAATACCTCTGCACACGAAACTCGAGGGACGGAATGAGGAAAGCAGGAGGAGAAGGAGGAAGCGATTTGCCATCCTAAGCACCAAAAGTGAGCACGCACCCAAAACATGAAGGCTGATTCTGTTCAGGGCGAAACCACCCAGAAAAAGAAAAAGAAACGATACCTCTCCTTCAGCGAGACATCAGATGATCTTGGGGAAAATCTGGGGAGATCTCATACAAATCTCGTGAGATCTCGGCCCATTTCTGGAGACGTAGGCCCGAAAATCCTTCGCACCTGTGGCAAACTCCCTGGCCCTTGGCTGGATCGTTTAGGCCCTCTGGAGCAGGGATGGCTGGTGTTCCTAATGGAAACAGTGAATACACATGGAAGGGTTGGGCGGAATTCTCCTTTCCTAATGGTTCACAGGCAGCCCTTGAGAAAGGCACAGTGTGTCTCCCACCTCAAACCATGTTGGTCAGCATCCTGGCCCTTCGGCATCTAAACCATCGGTGGGCCAGCTGGATGCTTATTCCTCCAAGGGATTTGTCCACATGGAAGCGCTGGGCAGAATTGTCCTTTCCTAATCGGGCCCAGGAATGCCTTGAGAGAGACACAAAGTTTCTCACCCCTCAATCCCTGGTGTTTCAGCATCCTGGCTCTAAGGCATCGGAACCACTGATGGGCCAGGTGCACGCTTCTTCACGGAAGCGATTGATACGGATGGAAGTGTCGGGCAGATTCCTGTTTTCCTACGTCGTCCCAGGAATGCCCTTCGGAAAGGCACAGCATGGAAGTGGTGGCGAGAATTCCACTTTCCTCATTTGTCACAGACATGGCCCTTGGAAAGACACCAAGTGCCTCACACCGAAATCCCCGTTGTTTCAGCATCCTGGCTCTAAAGCAGTTAAGAAGGGCCGGTACGTGGGCCAGGCGGATGCTGACTCACACTCATCCAGACGTGTGAGAAGCAGGAGAGTGGAGGGGGAAAGAAGGAACAACGGTCCCCATTGCAGGATGGTGAGCAGAGAGGCAGCCCCCATGGGGGCTCTTCCCAGCTCTCAATACCTTAATGCTCTCTGCAGTAGCCTCAGAAGGCCCTCGACATGAAAGAAAATAGACCTCTTTCCTTCACCGTACCTCCGTGATTTGGGAGGGAAATCTCATGTGACGCCAAGCCAAGCTTTTAGATCTCACCCATATCGAGCCAGTTCTCACGGAAATTTCACCAGATCCGTCCAAATCACGTGAGATCTCACCCACACGTCCGGAGACCTCTAGCCATACATCCCGATATCTCATCCTCAGCTCATGAGGTTTCTCTCCAGACCCGGGAAGAACTCATCCACACCTCGGAGATAGCGAGCCCGGCCTCGCGAGATCTCACCCAAATCTTCTGATATGGCAGGCTCAGCTCTGGTCTTCTGTGGCCAAAACTTGATGCATCTGTGACCAATCACCCAGGCTCTGGGGGCGGTGGTGTGGGGAAATGGCCCTCCCCAGCCCAGACTGCTTTGAGCCACTTCGGTGCTTAGGGATGGCACATTCCAGAAGTGTGCACAACGTCCAATAGCTCCAGTGGTCGAAATACTCCCAGGCACACCAGGAGGGAATCAACAATTTGTCTCCCACGCCAATCCCTGGAATCGCAACATCTTTGACGTGGGGGTAATAAGGGAGCCGTGAAAACAGAAGGAGCAGGCCTGCTGAAGCGTTTTTCACACTCAACCCGAAGGACGGAGTGAGAAAGGCAGGAACAGGAGGGAAAAGCAATGCGCCACCCCAGGCACGAGAAGGTGGCACCCATTGATAACGTTCAGGATGACTCTCTTGAGCGCACAACCAGCCAGAAAAAGACAAAGAAGAGACACCTCTTCTTTAGCCAGAGATCACCTGATCTTGGGGAAAATCTTGGGACGTCTCATTGAAATCTGTGGAGATCACGGCGCATTTAGGGAGATCCAGGGCCAAAAACCGTTCGCCCGTGGGGCAAACTTGCTGGCCCCTGGGCGGATCTTGTAACCCGTACGTAGCAGGGATTGCTGTGCTCCCAGTGTCAGTAGGGAACCCACACGGAGGGGTTGGGCAGCAGTCAACTTTCCTCATTGGTCCCAGGCATGCCCTTCAAGAAGACACACAGGGTGTCTCCCTCAATCCCTGTTGTTTCAGCATCCTGGCTCTAAAGCAGGTAAGAAAGGAGCTTGGATGCGGGATGAATGGGCCAGGGCAAAGCTCCTTCCCACTCACGGCGAGGTGACCGGCACAGGAGAGCAGGAGGGGAAACCAGAAGCCAAAGGGCCCACTGCAGGACGGTGAGAACGGAGGCAGGCCCGTGGGGGCTTTCCCTGGCTCTCCACACCTTAAAGCTCAGTGCACTAGCCACACAACACCGCGGAAATGTTGAAAGAATCTATACCTCTTGCCTTCCCCGGACCTCAGGTGATTTGGGGATCAATCTGCTGAGGTGACAGCCCGGCTCTTGCGAGATCTCAGGGAAATCTCGCCAGATCTTATGGAAATCTCACCAGACTCGGTCCAAATCAGGTGAGATCTCCCGCCCAACGCGTGAGATTTCCCGCCCAACCCGGTGAGGTTTCCCGCCAAACCTGGTGAGATTTCCAGGCAAACATGGCGAGATATCCCGCCAACCTGGTGAGATTTCGGGCCAAACCGGGGAAGGCCTCCCACCAACCCTGGCGAGACAGCCCCCAAACCTGGGGAGAGATCTCGCCAAACATCGTGAGGTATCCCGCTGGGCCTCGTCCGATACGCCAGGAAACCTGGGGTGCTATCCCTCCAAACCGCGGGAGATGTCCCTCCAAACCGCGGGAGATGTCCCGAAAACCCTTGTGACGTTCCCCGACAACCCTCTTGAGAATTGCCGCCGACCCGCGTGAGTTTCCCGGCCAAACCCCGTGAGTTTCCCGGCCAATCCTCGTGAGGTTCCCCGCCCAAGCGCATGAGTTTTCCCACCAAACCTCGTGAGTTTGCCTGCCATACGTCGCGCGTTTCCCGGCCACCCTCGTGAGCTTTCTAGCCCGACCTCCTGGGATTTCCAGCCGAACGTCGTGAGATTTCCAACCCCACCTCGTGAGATTTCCAGCCAGACCTCGTTTGCTTTGCCGCCAAACGTCCTGGGATTGCCAGCCAGACCTCGTGGGATCTGTGGCCCTGCCACTGATATCTACGGCCAACCGCAGATGCGTCTGTCACCAATCCCCCAGTCACAAGATGGGGGAGGGTGGAGAACTAGAACTCGCCAGCAGAGCCGGCTTTGCACCCCTTAGGCAGTTAGGGAAGGCCTAGGCCAGATGTGGGCCGAACTGCTAATACCTGCGCTTTGAGAATTGCTCCCAGGCGCCACGTGAGGGAAGAAAGAAGCTGTCTCCCACCTAAATCCCTGGTATCGCAACGTCCTGCGGGAGGACTGGGGAATAAGGGAGGACTGCATTCGGAATGAACGGGCCTGGTGAATACCTCTGCACACGAAACTCGAGGGACGGAATGAGGAAAGCAGGAGGAGAAGGAGGAAGCGATTGGCCATCCTAAGCACCAAAAGTGAGCACGCACCCAAAACATGAAGGCTGATTCTGTTCAGGGCGAAACCACCCAGAAAAAGAAAAAGAAACGATACCTCTCCTTCAGCGAGACATCAGATGATCTTGGGGAAAATCTGGGGAGATCTCATACAAATCTCGTGAGATCTCGGCCCATTTCTGGAGACGTAGGCCCGAAAATCCTTCGCACCTGTGGCAAACTCCCTGGCCCTTGGCTGGATCGTTTAGGCCCTCTGGAGCAGGGCTGGCTGGTGTTCCTAATGGAAACAGTGAATACACATGGAAGGGTTGGGCGGAATTCTCCTTTCCTAATGGTTCACAGGCAGCCCTTGAGAAAGGCACAGTGTGTCTCCCACCTCAAACCATGTTGGTCAGCATCCTGGCCCTTCGGCATCTAAACCATCGGTGGGCCAGCTGGATGCTTATTCCTCCAAGGGATTTGTCCACATGGAAGCGCTGGGCAGAATTGTCCTTTCCTAATCGGGCCCAGGAATGCCTTGAGAGAGACACAAAGTTTCTCACCCCTCAATCCCTGGTGTTTCAGCATCCTGGCTCTAAGGCATCGGAACCACTGATGGGCCAGGTGCACGCTTCTTCACGGAAGCGATTGATACGGATGGAAGTGTCGGGCAGATTCCTGTTTTCCTACGTCGTCCCAGGAATGCCCTTCGGAAAGGCACAGCATGGAAGTGGTGGCGAGAATTCCACTTTCCTCATTTGTCACAGACATGGCCCTTGGAAAGACACCAAGTGCCTCACACCGAAATCCCCGTTGTTTCAGCATCCTGGCTCTAAAGCAGTTAAGAAGGGCCGGTACGTGGGCCAGGCGGATGCTGACTCACACTCATCCAGACGTGTGAGAAGCAGGAGAGTGGAGGGGGAAAGAAGGAACAACGGTCCCCATTGCAGGATGGTGAGCAGAGAGGCAGCCCCCGTGGGGGCTCTTCCCAGCTCTCAATACCTTAATGCTCTCTGCAGTAGCCTCAGAAGGCCCTCGACATGAAAGAAAATAGACCTCTTTCCTTCACCGTACCTCCGTGATTTGGGAGGGAAATCTCATGTGACGCCAAGCCAAGCTTTTAGATCTCACCCATATCGAGCCAGTTCTCACGGAAATTTCACCAGATCCGTCCAAATCACGTGAGATCTCACCCACACGTCCGGAGACCTCTAGCCATACATCCCGATATCTCATCCTCAGCTCATGAGGTTTCTCTCCAGACCCGGGAAGAACTCATCCACACCTCGGAGATAGCGAGCCCGGCCTCGCGAGATCTCACCCAAATCTTCTGATATGGCAGGCTCAGCTCTGGTCTTCTGTGGCCAAAACTTGATGCATCTGTGACCAATCACCCAGGCTCTGGGGGCGGTGGTGTGGGGAAATGGCCCTCCCCAGCCCAGACTGCTTTGAGCCACTTCGGTGCTTAGGGATGGCACATTCCAGAAGTGTGCACAACGTCCAATAGCTCCAGTGGTCGAAATACTCCCAGGCACACCAGGAGGGAATCAACAATTTGTCTCCCACGTCAATCCCTGGAATCGCAACATCTTTGACGTGGGGGTAATAAGGGAGCCGTGAAAACAGAAGGAGCAGGCCTGCTGAAGCGTTTTTCACACTCAACCCGAAGGACGGAGTGAGAAAGGCAGGAACAGGAGGGAAAAGCAATGCGCCACCCCAGGCACGAGAAGGTGGCACCCATTGATAACGTTCAGGATGACTCTCTTGAGCGCACAACCAGCCAGAAAAAGACAAAGAAGAGACACCTCTTCTTTAGCCAGAGATCACCTGATCTTGGGGAAAATCTTGGGACGTCTCATTGAAATCTGTGGAGATCACGGCGCATTTAGGGAGATCCAGGGCCAAAAACCGTTCGCCCGTGGGGCAAACTTGCTGGCCCCTGGGCGGATCTTGTAACCCGTACGTAGCAGGGATTGCTGTGCTCCCAGTGTCAGTAGGGAACCCACACGGAGGGGTTGGGCAGCAGTCAACTTTCCTCATTGGTCCCAGGCATGCCCTTCAAGAAGACACACAGGGTGTCTCCCTCAATCCCTGTTGTTTCAGCATCCTGGCTCTAAAGCAGGTAAGAAAGGAGCTTGGATGCGGGATGAATGGGCCAGGGCAAAGCTCCTTCCCACTCACGGCGAGGTGACCGGCACAGGAGAGCAGGAGGGGAAACCAGAAGCCAAAGGGCCCACTGCAGGACGGTGAGAACGGAGGCAGGCCCGTGGGGGCTTTCCCTGGCTCTCCACACCTTAAAGCTCAGTGCACTAGCCACACAACACCGCGGAAATGTTGAAAGAATCTATACCTCTTGCCTTCCCCGGACCTCAGGTGATTTGGGGATCAATCTGCTGAGGTGACAGCCCGGCTCTTGCGAGATCTCAGGGAAATCTCGCCAGATCTTATGGAAATCTCACCAGACTCGGTCCAAATCAGGTGAGATCTCCCGCCCAACGCGTGAGATTTCCCGCCCAACCCGGTGAGGTTTCCCGCCAAACCTGGTGAGATTTCCAGGCAAACATGGCGAGATATCCCGCCAACCTGGTGAGATTTCGGGCCAAACCGGGGAAGGCCTCCCACCAACCCTGGCGAGACAGCCCCCAAACCTGGGGAGAGATCTCGCCAAACATCGTGAGGTATCCCGCTGGGCCTCGTCCGATACGCCAGGAAACCTGGGGTGCTATCCCTCCAAACCGCGGGAGATGTCCCTCCAAACCGCGGGAGATGTCCCGAAAACCCTTGTGACGTTCCCCGACAACCCTCTTGAGAATTGCCGCCGACCCGCGTGAGTTTCCCGGCCAAACCCCGTGAGTTTCCCGGCCAATCCTCGTGAGGTTCCCCGCCCAAGCGCATGAGTTTTCCCACCAAACCTCGTGAGTTTGCCTGCCATACGTCGCGCGTTTCCCGGCCACCCTCGTGAGCTTTCTAGCCCGACCTCCTGGGATTTCCAGCCGAACGTCGTGAGATTTCCAACCCCACCTCGTGAGATTTCCAGCCAGACCTCGTTTGCTTTGCCGCCAAACGTCCTGGGATTGCCAGCCAGACCTCGTGGGATCTGTGGCCCTGCCACTGATATCTACGGCCAACCGCAGATGCGTCTGTCACCAATCCCCCAGTCACAAGATGGGGGAGGGTGGAGAACTAGAACTCGCCAGCAGAGCCGGCTTTGCACCCCTTAGGCAGTTAGGGAAGGCCTAGGCCAGATGTGGGCCGAACTGCTAATACCTGCGCTTTGAGAATTGCTCCCAGGCGCCACGTGAGGGAAGAAAGAAGCTGTCTCCCACCTAAATCCCTGGTATCGCAACGTCCTGCGGGAGGACTGGGGAATAAGGGAGGACTGCATTCGGAATGAACGGGCCTGGTGAATACCTCTGCACACGAAACTCGAGGGACGGAATGAGGAAAGCAGGAGGAGAAGGAGGAAGCGATTGGCCATCCTAAGCACCAAAAGTGAGCACGCACCCAAAACATGAAGGCTGATTCTGTTCAGGGCGAAACCACCCAGAAAAAGAAAAAGAAACGATACCTCTCCTTCAGCGAGACATCAGATGATCTTGGGGAAAATCTGGGGAGATCTCATACAAATCTCGTGAGATCTCGGCCCATTTCTGGAGACGTAGGCCCGAAAATCCTTCGCACCTGTGGCAAACTCCCTGGCCCTTGGCTGGATCGTTTAGGCCCTCTGGAGCAGGGATGGCTGGTGTTCCTAATGGAAACAGTGAATACACATGGAAGGGTTGGGCGGAATTCTCCTTTCCTAATGGTTCACAGGCAGCCCTTGAGAAAGGCACAGTGTGTCTCCCACCTCAAACCATGTTGGTCAGCATCCTGGCCCTTCGGCATCTAAACCATCGGTGGGCCAGCTGGATGCTTATTCCTCCAAGGGATTTGTCCACATGGAAGCGCTGGGCAGAATTGTCCTTTCCTAATCGGGCCCAGGAATGCCTTGAGAGAGACACAAAGTTTCTCACCCCTCAATCCCTGGTGTTTCAGCATCCTGGCTCTAAGGCATCGGAACCACTGATGGGCCAGGTGCACGCTTCTTCACGGAAGCGATTGATACGGATGGAAGTGTCGGGCAGATTCCTGTTTTCCTACGTCGTCCCAGGAATGCCCTTCGGAAAGGCACAGCATGGAAGTGGTGGCGAGAATTCCACTTTCCTCATTTGTCACAGACATGGCCCTTGGAAAGACACCAAGTGCCTCACACCGAAATCCCCGTTGTTTCAGCATCCTGGCTCTAAAGCAGTTAAGAAGGGCCGGTACGTGGGCCAGGCGGATGCTGACTCACACTCATCCAGACGTGTGAGAAGCAGGAGAGTGGAGGGGGAAAGAAGGAACAACGGTCCCCATTGCAGGATGGTGAGCAGAGAGGCAGCCCCCATGGGGGCTCTTCCCAGCTCTCAATACCTTAATGCTCTCTGCAGTAGCCTCAGAAGGCCCTCGACATGAAAGAAAATAGACCTCTTTCCTTCACCGTACCTCCGTGATTTGGGAGGGAAATCTCATGTGACGCCAAGCCAAGCTTTTAGATCTCACCCATATCGAGCCAGTTCTCACGGAAATTTCACCAGATCCGTCCAAATCACGTGAGATCTCACCCACACGTCCGGAGACCTCTAGCCATACATCCCGATATCTCATCCTCAGCTCATGAGGTTTCTCTCCAGACCCGGGAAGAACTCATCCACACCTCGGAGATAGCGAGCCCGGCCTCGCGAGATCTCACCCAAATCTTCTGATATGGCAGGCTCAGCTCTGGTCTTCTGTGGCCAAAACTTGATGCATCTGTGACCAATCACCCAGGCTCTGGGGGCGGTGGTGTGGGGAAATGGCCCTCCCCAGCCCAGACTGCTTTGAGCCACTTCGGTGCTTAGGGATGGCACATTCCAGAAGTGTGCACAACGTCCAATAGCTCCAGTGGTCGAAATACTCCCAGGCACACCAGGAGGGAATCAACAATTTGTCTCCCACGCCAATCCCTGGAATCGCAACATCTTTGACGTGGGGGTAATAAGGGAGCCGTGAAAACAGAAGGAGCAGGCCTGCTGAAGCGTTTTTCACACTCAACCCGAAGGACGGAGTGAGAAAGGCAGGAACAGGAGGGAAAAGCAATGCGCCACCCCAGGCACGAGAAGGTGGCACCCATTGATAACGTTCAGGATGACTCTCTTGAGCGCACAACCAGCCAGAAAAAGACAAAGAAGAGACACCTCTTCTTTAGCCAGAGATCACCTGATCTTGGGGAAAATCTTGGGACGTCTCATTGAAATCTGTGGAGATCACGGCGCATTTAGGGAGATCCAGGGCCAAAAACCGTTCGCCCGTGGGGCAAACTTGCTGGCCCCTGGGCGGATCTTGTAACCCGTACGTAGCAGGGATTGCTGTGCTCCCAGTGTCAGTAGGGAACCCACACGGAGGGGTTGGGCAGCAGTCAACTTTCCTCATTGGTCCCAGGCATGCCCTTCAAGAAGACACACAGGGTGTCTCCCTCAATCCCTGTTGTTTCAGCATCCTGGCTCTAAAGCAGGTAAGAAAGGAGCTTGGATGCGGGATGAATGGGCCAGGGCAAAGCTCCTTCCCACTCACGGCGAGGTGACCGGCACAGGAGAGCAGGAGGGGAAACCAGAAGCCAAAGGGCCCACTGCAGGACGGTGAGAACGGAGGCAGGCCCGTGGGGGCTTTCCCTGGCTCTCCACACCTTAAAGCTCAGTGCACTAGCCACACAACACCGCGGAAATGTTGAAAGAATCTATACCTCTTGCCTTCCCCGGACCTCAGGTGATTTGGGGATCAATCTGCTGAGGTGACAGCCCGGCTCTTGCGAGATCTCAGGGAAATCTCGCCAGATCTTATGGAAATCTCACCAGACTCGGTCCAAATCAGGTGAGATCTCCCGCCCAACGCGTGAGATTTCCCGCCCAACCCGGTGAGGTTTCCCGCCAAACCTGGTGAGATTTCCAGGCAAACATGGCGAGATATCCCGCCAACCTGGTGAGATTTCGGGCCAAACCGGGGAAGGCCTCCCACCAACCCTGGCGAGACAGCCCCCAAACCTGGGGAGAGATCTCGCCAAACATCGTGAGGTATCCCGCTGGGCCTCGTCCGATACGCCAGGAAACCTGGGGTGCTATCCCTCCAAACCGCGGGAGATGTCCCTCCAAACCGCGGGAGATGTCCCGAAAACCCTTGTGACGTTCCCCGACAACCCTCTTGAGAATTGCCGCCGACCCGCGTGAGTTTCCCGGCCAAACCCCGTGAGTTTCCCGGCCAATCCTCGTGAGGTTCCCCGCCCAAGCGCATGAGTTTTCCCACCAAACCTCGTGAGTTTGCCTGCCATACGTCGCGCGTTTCCCGGCCACCCTCGTGAGCTTTCTAGCCCGACCTCCTGGGATTTCCAGCCGAACGTCGTGAGATTTCCAACCCCACCTCGTGAGATTTCCAGCCAGACCTCGTTTGCTTTGCCGCCAAACGTCCTGGGATTGCCAGCCAGACCTCGTGGGATCTGTGGCCCTGCCACTGATATCTACGGCCAACCGCAGATGCGTCTGTCACCAATCCCCCAGTCACAAGATGGGGGAGGGTGGAGAACTAGAACTCGCCAGCAGAGCCGGCTTTGCACCCCTTAGGCAGTTAGGGAAGGCCTAGGCCAGATGTGGGCCGAACTGCTAATACCTGCGCTTTGAGAATTGCTCCCCGGCGCCACGTGAGGGAAGAAAGAAGCTGTCTCCCACCTAAATCCCTGGTATCGCAACGTCCTGCGGGAGGACTGGGGAATAAGGGAGGACTGCATTCGGAATGAACGGGCCTGGTGAATACCTCTGCACACGAAACTCGAGGGACGGAATGAGGAAAGCAGGAGGAGAAGGAGGAAGCGATTTGCCATCCTAAGCACCAAAAGTGAGCACGCACCCAAAACATGAAGGCTGATTCTGTTCAGGGCGAAACCACCCAGAAAAAGAAAAAGAAACGATACCTCTCCTTCAGCGAGACATCAGATGATCTTGGGGAAAATCTGGGGAGATCTCATACAAATCTCGTGAGATCTCGGCCCATTTCTGGAGACGTAGGCCCGAAAATCCTTCGCACCTGTGGCAAACTCCCTGGCCCTTGGCTGGATCGTTTAGGCCCTCTGGAGCAGGGATGGCTGGTGTTCCTAATGGAAACAGTGAATACACATGGAAGGGTTGGGCGGAATTCTCCTTTCCTAATGGTTCACAGGCAGCCCTTGAGAAAGGCACAGTGTGTCTCCCACCTCAAACCATGTTGGTCAGCATCCTGGCCCTTCGGCATCTAAACCATCGGTGGGCCAGCTGGATGCTTATTCCTCCAAGGGATTTGTCCACATGGAAGCGCTGGGCAGAATTGTCCTTTCCTAATCGGGCCCAGGAATGCCTTGAGAGAGACACAAAGTTTCTCACCCCTCAATCCCTGGTGTTTCAGCATCCTGGCTCTAAGGCATCGGAACCACTGATGGGCCAGGTGCACGCTTCTTCACGGAAGCGATTGATACGGATGGAAGTGTCGGGCAGATTCCTGTTTTCCTACGTCGTCCCAGGAATGCCCTTCGGAAAGGCACAGCATGGAAGTGGTGGCGAGAATTCCACTTTCCTCATTTGTCACAGACATGGCCCTTGGAAAGACACCAAGTGCCTCACACCGAAATCCCCGTTGTTTCAGCATCCTGGCTCTAAAGCAGTTAAGAAGGGCCGGTACGTGGGCCAGGCGGATGCTGACTCACACTCATCCAGACGTGTGAGAAGCAGGAGAGTGGAGGGGGAAAGAAGGAACAACGGTCCCCATTGCAGGATGGTGAGCAGAGAGGCAGCCCCCGTGGGGGCTCTTCCCAGCTCTCAATACCTTAATGCTCTCTGCAGTAGCCTCAGAAGGCCCTCGACATGAAAGAAAATAGACCTCTTTCCTTCACCGTACCTCCGTGATTTGGGAGGGAAATCTCATGTGACGCCAAGCCAAGCTTTTAGATCTCACCCATATCGAGCCAGTTCTCACGGAAATTTCACCAGATCCGTCCAAATCACGTGAGATCTCACCCACACGTCCGGAGACCTCTAGCCATACATCCCGATATCTCATCCTCAGCTCATGAGGTTTCTCTCCAGACCCGGGAAGAACTCATCCACACCTCGGAGATAGCGAGCCCGGCCTCGCGAGATCTCACCCAAATCTTCTGATATGGCAGGCTCAGCTCTGGTCTTCTGTGGCCAAAACTTGATGCATCTGTGACCAATCACCCAGGCTCTGGGGGCGGTGGTGTGGGGAAATGGCCCTCCCCAGCCCAGACTGCTTTGAGCCACTTCGGTGCTTAGGGATGGCACATTCCAGAAGTGTGCACAACGTCCAATAGCTCCAGTGGTCGAAATACTCCCAGGCACACCAGGAGGGAATCAACAATTTGTCTCCCACGTCAATCCCTGGAATCGCAACATCTTTGACGTGGGGGTAATAAGGGAGCCGTGAAAACAGAAGGAGCAGGCCTGCTGAAGCGTTTTTCACACTCAACCCGAAGGACGGAGTGAGAAAGGCAGGAACAGGAGGGAAAAGCAATGCGCCACCCCAGGCACGAGAAGGTGGCACCCATTGATAACGTTCAGGATGACTCTCTTGAGCGCACAACCAGCCAGAAAAAGACAAAGAAGAGACACCTCTTCTTTAGCCAGAGATCACCTGATCTTGGGGAAAATCTTGGGACGTCTCATTGAAATCTGTGGAGATCACGGCGCATTTAGGGAGATCCAGGGCCAAAAACCGTTCGCCCGTGGGGCAAACTTGCTGGCCCCTGGGCGGATCTTGTAACCCGTACGTAGCAGGGATTGCTGTGCTCCCAGTGTCAGTAGGGAACCCACACGGAGGGGTTGGGCAGCAGTCAACTTTCCTCATTGGTCCCAGGCATGCCCTTCAAGAAGACACACAGGGTGTCTCCCTCAATCCCTGTTGTTTCAGCATCCTGGCTCTAAAGCAGGTAAGAAAGGAGCTTGGATGCGGGATGAATGGGCCAGGGCAAAGCTCCTTCCCACTCACGGCGAGGTGACCGGCACAGGAGAGCAGGAGGGGAAACCAGAAGCCAAAGGGCCCACTGCAGGACGGTGAGAACGGAGGCAGGCCCGTGGGGGCTTTCCCTGGCTCTCCACACCTTAAAGCTCAGTGCACTAGCCACACAACACCGCGGAAATGTTGAAAGAATCTATACCTCTTGCCTTCCCCGGACCTCAGGTGATTTGGGGATCAATCTGCTGAGGTGACAGCCCGGCTCTTGCGAGATCTCAGGGAAATCTCGCCAGATCTTATGGAAATCTCACCAGACTCGGTCCAAATCAGGTGAGATCTCCCGCCCAACGCGTGAGATTTCCCGCCCAACCCGGTGAGGTTTCCCGCCAAACCTGGTGAGATTTCCAGGCAAACATGGCGAGATATCCCGCCAACCTGGTGAGATTTCGGGCCAAACCGGGGAAGGCCTCCCACCAACCCTGGCGAGACAGCCCCCAAACCTGGGGAGAGATCTCGCCAAACATCGTGAGGTATCCCGCTGGGCCTCGTCCGATACGCCAGGAAACCTGGGGTGCTATCCCTCCAAACCGCGGGAGATGTCCCTCCAAACCGCGGGAGATGTCCCGAAAACCCTTGTGACGTTCCCCGACAACCCTCTTGAGAATTGCCGCCGACCCGCGTGAGTTTCCCGGCCAAACCCCGTGAGTTTCCCGGCCAATCCTCGTGAGGTTCCCCGCCCAAGCGCATGAGTTTTCCCACCAAACCTCGTGAGTTTGCCTGCCATACGTCGCGCGTTTCCCGGCCACCCTCGTGAGCTTTCTAGCCCGACCTCCTGGGATTTCCAGCCGAACGTCGTGAGATTTCCAACCCCACCTCGTGAGATTTCCAGCCAGACCTCGTTTGCTTTGCCGCCAAACGTCCTGGGATTGCCAGCCAGACCTCGTGGGATCTGTGGCCCTGCCACTGATATCTACGGCCAACCGCAGATGCGTCTGTCACCAATCCCCCAGTCACAAGATGGGGGAGGGTGGAGAACTAGAACTCGCCAGCAGAGCCGGCTTTGCACCCCTTAGGCAGTTAGGGAAGGCCTAGGCCAGATGTGGGCCGAACTGCTAATACCTGCGCTTTGAGAATTGCTCCCAGGCGCCACGTGAGGGAAGAAAGAAGCTGTCTCCCACCTAAATCCCTGGTATCGCAACGTCCTGCGGGAGGACTGGGGAATAAGGGAGGACTGCATTTGGAATGAACGGGCCTGGTGAATACCTCTGCACACGAAACTCGAGGGACGGAATGAGGAAAGCAGGAGGAGAAGGAGGAAGCGATTTGCCATCCTAAGCACCAAAAGTGAGCACGCACCCAAAACATGAAGGCTGATTCTGTTCAGGGCGAAACCACCCAGAAAAAGAAAAAGAAACGATACCTCTCCTTCAGCGAGACATCAGATGATCTTGGGGAAAATCTGGGGAGATCTCATACAAATCTCGTGAGATCTCGGCCCATTTCTGGAGACGTAGGCCCGAAAATCCTTCTCACCTGTGGCAAACTCCCTGGCCCTTGGCTGGATCGTTTAGGCCCTCTGGAGCAGGGATGGCTGGTGTTCCTAATGGAAACAGTGAATACACATGGAAGGGTTGGGCGGAATTCTCCTTTCCTAATGGTTCACAGGCAGCCCTTGAGAAAGGCACAGTGTGTCTCCCACCTCAAACCATGTTGGTCAGCATCCTGGCCCTTCGGCCTCTAAACCATCGGTGGGCCAGCTGGATGCTTATTCCTCCAAGGGATTTGTCCACATGGAAGCGCTGGGCAGAATTGTCCTTTCCTAATCGGGCCCAGGAATGCCTTGAGAGAGACACAAAGTTTCTCACCCCTCAATCCCTGGTGTTTCAGCATCCTGGCTCTAAGGCATCGGAACCACTGATGGGCCAGGTGCACGCTTCTTCACGGAAGCGATTGATACGGATGGAAGTGTCGGGCAGATTCCTGTTTTCCTACGTCGTCCCAGGAATGCCCTTCGGAAAGGCACAGCATGGAAGTGGTGGCGAGAATTCCACTTTCCTCATTTGTCACAGACATGGCCCTTGGAAAGACACCAAGTGCCTCACACCGAAATCCCCGTTGTTTCAGCATCCTGGCTCTAAAGCAGTTAAGAAGGGCCGGTACGTGGGCCAGGCGGATGCTGACTCACACTCATCCAGACGTGTGAGAAGCAGGAGAGTGGAGGGGGAAAGAAGGAACAACGGTCCCCATTGCAGGATGGTGAGCAGAGAGGCAGCCCCCATGGGGGCTCTTCCCAGCTCTCAATACCTTAATGCTCTCTGCAGTAGCCTCAGAAGGCCCTCGACATGAAAGAAAATAGACCTCTTTCCTTCACCGTACCTCCGTGATTTGGGAGGGAAATCTCATGTGACGCCAAGCCAAGCTTTTAGATCTCACCCATATCGAGCCAGTTCTCACGGAAATTTCACCAGATCCGTCCAAATCACGTGAGATCTCACCCACACGTCCGGAGACCTCTAGCCATACATCCCGATATCTCATCCTCAGCTCATGAGGTTTCTCTCCAGACCCGGGAAGAACTCATCCACACCTCGGAGATAGCGAGCCCGGCCTCGCGAGATCTCACCCAAATCTTCTGATATGGCAGGCTCAGCTCTGGTCTTCTGTGGCCAAAACTTGATGCATCTGTGACCAATCACCCAGGCTCTGGGGGCGGTGGTGTGGGGAAATGGCCCTCCCCAGCCCAGACTGCTTTGAGCCACTTCGGTGCTTAGGGATGGCACATTCCAGAAGTGTGCACAACGTCCAATAGCTCCAGTGGTCGAAATACTCCCAGGCGCACCAGGAGGGAATCAACAATTTGTCTCCCACGTCAATCCCTGGAATCGCAACATCTTTGACGTGGGGGTAATAAGGGAGCCGTGAAAACAGAAGGAGCAGGCCTGCTGAAGCGTTTTTCACACTCAACCCGAAGGACGGAGTGAGAAAGGCAGGAACAGGAGGGAAAAGCAATGCGCCACCCCAGGCACGAGAAGGTGGCACCCATTGATAACGTTCAGGATGACTCTCTTGAGCGCACAACCAGCCAGAAAAAGACAAAGAAGAGACACCTCTTCTTTAGCCAGAGATCACCTGATCTTGGGGAAAATCTTGGGACGTCTCATTGAAATCTGTGGAGATCACGGCGCATTTAGGGAGATCCAGGGCCAAAAACCGTTCGCCCGTGGGGCAAACTTGCTGGCCCCTGGGCGGATCTTGTAACCCGTACGTAGCAGGGATTGCTGTGCTCCCAGTTTCAGTAGGGAACCCACACGGAGGGGTTGGGCAGCAGTCAACTTTCCTCATTGGTCCCAGGCATGCCCTTCAAGAAGACACACAGGGTGTCTCCCTCAATCCCTGTTGTTTCAGCATCCTGGCTCTAAAGCAGGTAAGAAAGGAGCTTGGATGCGGGATGAATGGGCCAGGGCAAAGCTCCTTCCCACTCACGGCGAGGTGACCGGCACAGGAGAGCAGGAGGGGAAACCAGAAGCCAAAGGGCCCACTGCAGGACGGTGAGAACGGAGGCAGGCCCGTGGGGGCTTTCCCTGGCTCTCCACACCTTAAAGCTCAGTGCACTAGCCACACAACACCGCGGAAATGTTGAAAGAATCTATACCTCTTGCCTTCCCCGGACCTCAGGTGATTTGGGGATCAATCTGCTGAGGTGACAGCCCGGCTCTTGCGAGATCTCAGGGAAATCTCGCCAGATCTTATGGAAATCTCACCAGACTCGGTCCAAATCAGGTGAGATCTCCCGCCCAACGCGTGAGATTTCCCGCCCAACCCGGTGAGGTTTCCCGCCAAACCTGGTGAGATTTCCAGGCAAACATGGCGAGATATCCCGCCAACCTGGTGAGATTTCGGGCCAAACCGGGGAAGGCCTCCCACCAACCCTGGCGAGACAGCCCCCAAACCTGGGGAGAGATCTCGCCAAACATCGTGAGGTATCCCGCTGGGCCTCGTCCGATACGCCAGGAAACCTGGGGTGCTATCCCTCCAAACCGCGGGAGATGTCCCTCCAAACCGCGGGAGATGTCCCGAAAACCCTTGTGACGTTCCCCGACAACCCTCTTGAGAATTGCCGCCGACCCGCGTGAGTTTCCCGGCCAAACCCCGTGAGTTTCCCGGCCAATCCTCGTGAGGTTCCCCGCCCAAGCGCATGAGTTTTCCCACCAAACCTCGTGAGTTTGCCTGCCATACGTCGCGCGTTTCCCGGCCACCCTCGTGAGCTTTCTAGCCCGACCTCCTGGGATTTCCAGCCGAACGTCGTGAGATTTCCAACCCCACCTCGTGAGATTTCCAGCCAGACCTCGTTTGCTTTGCCGCCAAACGTCCTGGGATTGCCAGCCAGACCTCGTGGGATCTGTGGCCCTGCCACTGATATCTACGGCCAACCGCAGATGCGTCTGTCACCAATCCCCCAGTCACAAGATGGGGGAGGGTGGAGAACTAGAACTCGCCAGCAGAGCCGGCTTTGCACCCCTTAGGCAGTTAGGGAAGGCCTAGGCCAGATGTGGGCCGAACTGCTAATACCTGCGCTTTGAGAATTGCTCCCAGGCGCCACGTGAGGGAAGAAAGAAGCTGTCTCCCACCTAAATCCCTGGTATCGCAACGTCCTGCGGGAGGACTGGGGAATAAGGGAGGACTGCATTCGGAATGAACGGGCCTGGTGAATACCTCTGCACACGAAACTCGAGGGACGGAATGAGGAAAGCAGGAGGAGAAGGAGGAAGCGATTTGCCATCCTAAGCACCAAAAGTGAGCACGCACCCAAAACATGAAGGCTGATTCTGTTCAGGGCGAAACCACCCAGAAAAAGAAAAAGAAACGATACCTCTCCTTCAGCGAGACATCAGATGATCTTGGGGAAAATCTGGGGAGATCTCATACAAATCTCGTGAGATCTCGGCCCATTTCTGGAGACGTAGGCCCGAAAATCCTTCGCACCTGTGGCAAACTCCCTGGCCCTTGGCTGGATCGTTTAGGCCCTCTGGAGCAGGGATGGCTGGTGTTCCTAATGGAAACAGTGAATACACATGGAAGGGTTGGGCGGAATTCTCCTTTCCTAATGGTTCACAGGCAGCCCTTGAGAAAGGCACAGTGTGTCTCCCACCTCAAACCATGTTGGTCAGCATCCTGGCCCTTCGGCATCTAAACCATCGGTGGGCCAGCTGGATGCTTATTCCTCCAAGGGATTTGTCCACATGGAAGCGCTGGGCAGAATTGTCCTTTCCTAATCGGGCCCAGGAATGCCTTGAGAGAGACACAAAGTTTCTCACCCCTCAATCCCTGGTGTTTCAGCATCCTGGCTCTAAGGCATCGGAACCACTGATGGGCCAGGTGCACGCTTCTTCACGGAAGCGATTGATACGGATGGAAGTGTCGGGCAGATTCCTGTTTTCCTACGTCGTCCCAGGAATGCCCTTCGGAAAGGCACAGCATGGAAGTGGTGGCGAGAATTCCACTTTCCTCATTTGTCACAGACATGGCCCTTGGAAAGACACCAAGTGCCTCACACCGAAATCCCCGTTGTTTCAGCATCCTGGCTCTAAAGCAGTTAAGAAGGGCCGGTACGTGGGCCAGGCGGATGCTGACTCACACTCATCCAGACGTGTGAGAAGCAGGAGAGGGAGGGGGAAAGAAGGAACAACGGTCCCCATTGCAGGATGGTGAGCAGAGAGGCAGCCCCCGTGGGGGCTCTTCCCAGCTCTCAATACCTTAATGCTCTCTGCAGTAGCCTCAGAAGGCCCTCGACATGAAAGAAAATAGACCTCTTTCCTTCACCGTACCTCCGTGATTTGGGAGGGAAATCTCATGTGACGCCAAGCCAAGCTTTTAGATCTCACCCATATCGAGCCAGTTCTCACGGAAATTTCACCAGATCCGTCCAAATCACGTGAGATCTCACCCACACGTCCGGAGACCTCTAGCCATACATCCCGATATCTCATCCTCAGCTCATGAGGTTTCTCTCCAGACCCGGGAAGAACTCATCCACACCTCGGAGATAGCGAGCCCGGCCTCGCGAGATCTCACCCAAATCTTCTGATATGGCAGGCTCAGCTCTGGTCTTCTGTGGCCAAAACTTGATGCATCTGTGACCAATCACCCAGGCTCTGGGGGCGGTGGTGTGGGGAAATGGCCCTCCCCAGCCCAGACTGCTTTGAGCCACTTCGGTGCTTAGGGATGGCACATTCCAGAAGTGTGCACAACGTCCAATAGCTCCAGTGGTCGAAATACTCCCAGGCACACCAGGAGGGAATCAACAATTTGTCTCCCACGTCAATCCCTGGAATCGCAACATCTTTGACGTGGGGGTAATAAGGGAGCCGTGAAAACAGAAGGAGCAGGCCTGCTGAAGCGTTTTTCACACTCAACCCGAAGGACGGAGTGAGAAAGGCAGGAACAGGAGGGAAAAGCAATGCGTCACCCCAGGCACGAGAAGGTGGCACCCATTCATAACGTTCAGGATGACTCTCTTGAGCGCACAACCAGCCAGAAAAAGACAAAGAAGAGACACCTCTTCTTTAGCCAGAGATCACCTGATCTTGGGGAAAATCTTGGGACGTCTCATTGAAATCTGTGGAGATCACGGCGCATTTAGGGAGATCCAGGGCCAAAAACCGTTCGCCCGTGGGGCAAACTTGCTGGCCCCTGGACGGATCTTGTAACCCGTACGTAGCAGGGATTGCTGTGCTCCCAGTGTCAGTAGGGAACCCACACGGAGGGGTTGGGCAGCAGTCAACTTTCCTCATTGGTCCCAGGCATGCCCTTCAAGAAGACACACAGGGTGTCTCCCTCAATCCCTGTTGTTTCAGCATCCTGGCTCTAAAGCAGGTAAGAAAGGAGCTTGGATGCGGGATGAATGGGCCAGGGCAAAGCTCCTTCCCACTCACGGCGAGGTGACCGGCACAGGAGAGCAGGAGGGGAAACCAGAAGCCAAAGGGCCCACTGCAGGACGGTGAGAACGGAGGCAGGCCCGTGGGGGCTTTCCCTGGCTCTCCACACCTTAAAGCTCAGTGCACTAGCCACACAACACCGCGGAAATATTGAAAGAATCTATACCTCTTGCCTTCCCCGGACCTCAGGTGATTTGGGGATCAATCTGCTGAGGTGACAGCCCGGCTCTTGCGAGATCTCAGGGAAATCTCGCCAGATTTTATGGAAATCTCACCAGACTCGGTCCAAATCAGGTGAGATCTCCCGCCCAACGCGTGAGATTTCCCGCCCAACCCGGTGAGGTTTCCCGCCAAACCTGGTGAGATTTCCAGGCAAACATGGCGAGATATCCCGCCAACCTGGTGAGATTTCGGGCCAAACCGGGGAAGGCCTCCCACCAACCCTGGCGAGACAGCCCCCAAACCTGGGGAGAGATCTCGCCAAACATCGTGAGGTATCCCGCTGGGCCTCGTCCGATACGCCAGGAAACCTGGGGTGCTATCCCTCCAAACCGCGGGAGATGTCCCTCCAAACCGCGGGAGATGTCCCGAAAACCCTTGTGACGTTCCCCGACAACCCTCTTGAGAATTGCCGCCGACCCGCGTGAGTTTCCCGGCCAAACCCCGTGAGTTTCCCGGCCAATCCTCGTGAGGTTCCCCGCCCAAGCGCATGAGTTTTCCCACCAAACCTCGTGAGTTTGCCTGCCATACGTCGCGCGTTTCCCGGCCACCCTCGTGAGCTTTCTAGCCCGACCTCCTGGGATTTCCAGCCGAACGTCGTGAGATTTCCAACCCCACCTCGTGAGATTTCCAGCCAGACCTCGTTTGCTTTGCCGCCAAACGTCCTGGGATTGCCAGCCAGACCTCGTGGGATCTGTGGCCCTGCCACTGATATCTAAGGCCAACCGCAGATGCGTCTGTCACCAATGCCCCAGTCACAAGATGGGGGAGGGTGGAGAACTAGAACTCGCCAGCAGAGCCGGCTTTGCACCCCTTAGGCAGTTAGGGAAGGCCTAGGCCAGATGTGGGCCGAACTGCTAATACCTGCGCTTTGAGAATTGCTCCCAGGCGCCACGTGAGGGAAGAAAGAAGCTGTCTCCCACCTAAATCCCTGGTATCGCAACGTCCTGCGGGAGGACTGGGGAATAAGGGAGGACTGCATTCGGAATGAACGGGCCTGGTGAATACCTCTGCACACGAAACTCGAGGGACGGAATGAGGAAAGCAGGAGGAGAAGGAGGAAGCGATTTGCCATCCTAAGCACCAAAAGTGAGCACGCACCCAAAACATGAAGGCTGATTCTGTTCAGGGCGAAACCACCCAGAAAAAGAAAAAGAAACGATACCTCTCCTTCAGCGAGACATCAGATGATCTTGGGGAAAATCTGGGGAGATCTCATACAAATCTCGTGAGATCTCGGCCCATTTCTGGAGACGTAGGCCCGAAAATCCTTCGCACCTGTGGCAAACTCCCTGGCCCTTGGCTGGATCGTTTAGGCCCTCTGGAGCAGGGATGGCTGGTGTTCCTAATGGAAACAGTGAATACACATGGAAGGGTTGGGCGGAATTCTCCTTTCCTAATGGTTCACAGGCAGCCCTTGAGAAAGGCACAGTGTGTCTCCCACCTCAAACCATGTTGGTCAGCATCCTGGCCCTTCGGCATCTAAACCATCGGTGGGCCAGCTGGATGCTTATTCCTCCAAGGGATTTGTCCACATGGAAGCGCTGGGCAGAATTGTCCTTTCCTAATCGGGCCCAGGAATGCCTTGAGAGAGACACAAAGTTTCTCACCCCTCAATCCCTGGTGTTTCAGCATCCTGGCTCTAAGGCATCGGAACCACTGATGGGCCAGGTGCACGCTTCTTCACGGAAGCGATTGATACGGATGGAAGTGTCGGGCAGATTCCTGTTTTCCTATGTCGTCCCAGGAATGCCCTTCGGAAAGGCACAGCATGGAAGTGGTGGCGAGAATTCCACTTTCCTCATTTGTCACAGACATGGCCCTTGGAAAGACACCAAGTGCCTCACACCGAAATCCCCGTTGTTTCAGCATCCTGGCTCTAAAGCAGTTAAGAAGGGCCGGTACGTGGGCCAGGCGGATGCTGACTCACACTCATCCAGACGTGTGAGAAGCAGGAGAGTGGAGGGGGAAAGAAGGAACAACGGTCCCCATTGGAGGATGGTGAGCAGAGAGGCAGCCCCCATGGGGGCTCTTCCCAGCTCTCAATACCTTAATGCTCTCTGCAGTAGCCTCAGAAGGCCCTCGACATGAAAGAAAATAGACCTCTTTCCTTCACCGTACCTCCGTGATTTGGGAGGGAAATCTCATGTGACGCCAAGCCAAGCTTTTAGATCTCACCCATATCGAGCCAGTTCTCACGGAAATTTCACCAGATCCGTCCAAATCACGTGAGATCTCACCCACACGTCCGGAGACCTCTAGCCATACATCCCGATATCTCATCCTCAGCTCATGAGGTTTCTCTCCAGACCCGGGAAGAACTCATCCACACCTCGGAGATAGCGAGCCCGGCCTCGCGAGATCTCACCCAAATCTTCTGATATGGCAGGCTCAGCTCTGGTCTTCTGTGGCCAAAACTTGATGCATCTGTGACCAATCACCCAGGCTCTGGGGGCGGTGGTGTGGGGAAATGGCCCTCCCCAGCCCAGACTGCTTTGAGCCACTTCGGTGCTTAGGGATGGCACATTCCAGAAGTGTGCACAACGTCCAATAGCTCCAGTGGTCGAAATACTCCCAGGCACACCAGGAGGGAATCAACAATTTGTCTCCCACGTCAATCCCTGGAATCGCAACATCTTTGACGTGGGGGTAATAAGGGAGCCGTGAAAACAGAAGGAGCAGGCCTGCTGAAGCGTTTTTCACACTCAACCCGAAGGACGGAGTGAGAAAGGCAGGAACAGGAGGGAAAAGCAATGCGCCACCCCAGGCACGAGAAGGTGGCACCCATTGATAACGTTCAGGATGACTCTCTTGAGCGCACAACCAGCCAGAAAAAGACAAAGAAGAGACACCTCTTCTTTAGCCAGAGATCACCTGATCTTGGGGAAAATCTTGGGACGTCTCATGGAAATCTGTGGAGATCACGGCGCATTTAGGGAGATCCAGGGCCAAAAACCGTTCGCCCGTGGGGCAAACTTGCTGGCCCCTGGGCGGATCTTGTAACCCGTACGTAGCAGGGATTGCTGTGCTCCCAGTGTCAGTAGGGAACCCACACGGAGGGGTTAGGCAGCAGTCAACTTTCCTCATTGGTCCCAGGCATGCCCTTCAAGAAGACACACAGGGTGTCTCCCTCAATCCCTGTTGTTTCAGCATCCTGGCTCTAAAGCAGGTAAGAAAGGAGCTTGGATGCGGGATGAATGGGCCAGGGCAAAGCTCCTTCCCACTCACGGCGAGGTGACCGGCACAGGAGAGCAGGAGGGGAAACCAGAAGCCAAAGGGCCCACTGCAGGACGGTGAGAACGGAGGCAGGCCCGTGGGGGCTTTCCCTGGCTCTCCACACCTTAAAGCTCAGTGCACTAGCCACACAACACCGCGGAAATGTTGAAAGAATCTATACCTCTTGCCTTCCCCGGACCTCAGGTGATTTGGGGATCAATCTGCTGAGGTGACAGCCCGGCTCTTGCGAGATCTCAGGGAAATCTCGCCAGATCTTATGGAAATCTCACCAGACTCGGTCCAAATCAGGTGAGATCTCCCGCCCAACGCGTGAGATTTCCCGCCCAACCCGGTGAGGTTTCCCGCCAAACCTGGTGAGATTTCCAGGCAAACATGGCGAGATATCCCGCCAACCTGGTGAGATTTCGGGCCAAACCGGGGAAGGCCTCCCACCAACCCTGGCGAGACAGCCCCCAAACCTGGGGAGAGATCTCGCCAAACATCGTGAGGTATCCCGCTGGGCCTCGTCCGATACGCCAGGAAACCTGGGGTGCTATCCCTCCAAACCGCGGGAGATGTCCCTCCAAACCGCGGGAGATGTCCCGAAAACCCTTGTGACGTTCCCCGACAACCCTCTTGAGAATTGCCGCCGACCCGCGTGAGTTTCCCGGCCAAACCCCGTGAGTTTCCCGGCCAATCCTCGTGAGGTTCCCCGCCCAAGCGCATGAGTTTTCCCACCAAACCTCGTGAGTTTGCCTGCCATACGTCGCGCGTTTCCCGGCCACCCTCGTGAGCTTTCTAGCCCGACCTCCTGGGATTTCCAGCCGAACGTCGTGAGATTTCCAACCCCACCTCGTGAGATTTCCAGCCAGACCTCGTTTGCTTTGCCGCCAAACGTCCTGGGATTGCCAGCCAGACCTCGTGGGATCTGTGGCCCTGCCACTGATATCTACGGCCAACCGCAGATGCGTCTGTCACCAATCCCCCAGTCACAAGATGGGGGAGGGTGGAGAACTAGAACTCGCCAGCAGAGCCGGCTTTGCACCCCTTAGGCAGTTAGGGAAGGCCTAGGCCAGATGTGGGCCGAACTGCTAATACCTGCGCTTTGAGAATTGCTCCCAGGCGCCACGTGAGGGAAGAAAGAAGCTGTCTCCCACCTAAATCCCTGGTATCGCAACGTCCTGCGGGAGGACTGGGGAATAAGGGAGGACTGCATTCGGAATGAACGGGCCTGGTGAATACCTCTGCACACGAAACTCGAGGGACGGAATGAGGAAAGCAGGAGGAGAAGGAGGAAGCGATTGGCCATCTTAAGCACCAAAAGTGAGCACGCACCCAAAACATGAAGGCTGATTCTGTTCAGGGCGAAACCACCCAGAAAAAGAAAAAGAAACGATACCTCTCCTTCAGCGAGACATCAGATGATCTTGGGGAAAATCTGGGGAGATCTCATACAAATCTCGTGAGATCTCGGCCCATTTCTGGAGACGTAGGCCCGAAAATCCTTCGCACCTGTGGCAAACTCCCTGGCCCTTGGCTGGATCGTTTAGGCCCTCTGGAGCAGGGCTGGCTGGTGTTCCTAATGGAAACAGTGAATACACATGGAAGGGTTGGGCGGAATTCTCCTTTCCTAATGGTTCACAGGCAGCCCTTGAGAAAGGCACAGTGTGTCTCCCACCTCAAACCATGTTGGTCAGCATCCCGGCCCTTTGGCATCTAAACCATCGGTGGGCCAGCTGGATGCTTATTCCTCCAAGGGATTTGTCCACATGGAAGCGCTGGGCAGAATTGTCCTTTCCTAATCGGGCCCAGGAATGCCTTGAGAGAGACACAAAGTTTCTCACCCCTCAATCCCTGGTGTTTCAGCATCCTGGCTCTAAGGCATCAGAACCACTGATGGGCCAGGTGCACGCTTCTTCACGGAAGCGATTGATACGGATGGAAGTGTCGGGCAGATTCCTATTTTCCTACGTCGTCCCAGGAATGCCCTTCGGAAAGGCACAGCATGGAAGTGGTGGCGAGAATTCCACTTTCCTCATTTGTCACAGACATGGCCCTTGGAAAGACACCAAGTGCCTCACACCGAAATCCCCGTTGTTTCAGCATCCTGGCTCTAAAGCAGTTAAGAAGGGCCGGTACGTGGGCCAGGCGGATGCTGACTCACACTCATCCAGACGTGTGAGAAGCAGGAGAGTGGAGGGGGAAAGAAGGAACAACGTTCCCCATTGCAGGATGGTGAGCAGAGAGGCAGCCCCCGTGGGGGCTCTTCCCAGCTCTCAATACCTTAATGCTCTCTGCAGTAGCCTCAGAAGGCCCTCGACATGAAAGAAAATAGACCTCTTTCCTTCACCGTACCTCCGTGATTTGGGAGGGAAATCTCATGTGACGCCAAGCCAAGCTTTTAGATCTCACCCATATCGAGCCAGTTCTCACGGAAATTTCACCAGATCCGTCCAAATCACGTGAGATCTCACCCACACGTCCGGAGACCTCTAGCCATACATCCCGATATCTCATCCTCAGCTCATGAGGTTTCTCTCCAGACCCGGGAAGAACTCATCCACACCTCGGAGATAGCGAGCCCGGCCTCGCGAGATCTCACCCAAATCTTCTGATATGGCAGGCTCAGCTCTGGTCTTCTGTGGCCAAAACTTGATGCATCTGTGACCAATCACCCAGGCTCTGGGGGCGGTGGTGTGGGGAAATGGCCCTCCCCAGCCCAGACTGCTTTGAGCCACTTCGGTGCTTAGGGATGGCACATTCCAGAAGTGTGCACAACGTCCAATAGCTCCAGTGGTCGAAATACTCCCAGGCACACCAGGAGGGAATCAACAATTTGTCTCCCACGTCAATCCCTGGAATCGCAACATCTTTGACGTGGGGGTAATAAGGGAGCCGTGAAAACAGAAGGAGCAGGCCTGCTGAAGCGTTTTTCACACTCAACCCGAAGGACGGAGTGAGAAAGGCAGGAACAGGAGGGAAAAGCAATGCGCCACCCCAGGCACGAGAAGGTGGCACCCATTGATAACGTTCAGGATGACTCTCTTGAGCGCACAACCAGCCAGAAAAAGACAAAGAAGAGACACCTCTTCTTTAGCCAGAGATCACCTGATCTTGGGGAAAATCTTGGGACGTCTCATTGAAATCTGTGGAGATCACGGCGCATTTAGGGAGATCCAGGGCCAAAAACCGTTCGCCCGTGGGGCAAACTTGCTGGCCCCTGGGCGGATCTTGTAACCCGTACGTAGCAGGGATTGCTGTGCTCCCAGTGTCAGTAGGGAACCCACACGGAGGGGTTGGGCAGCAGTCAACTTTCCTCATTGGTCCCAGGCATGCCCTTCAAGAAGACACACAGGGTGTCTCCCTCAATCCCTGTTGTTTCAGCATCCTGGCTCTAAAGCAGGTAAGAAAGGAGCTTGGATGCGGGATGAATGGGCCAGGGCAAAGCTCCTTCCCACTCACGGCGAGGTGACCGGCACAGGAGAGCAGGATGGGAAACCAGAAGCCAAAGGGCCCACTGCAGGACGGTGAGAACGGAGGCAGGCCCGTGGGGGCTTTCCCTGGCTCTCCACACCTTAAAGCTCAGTGCACTAGCCACACAACACCGCGGAAATGTTGAAAGAATCTATACCTCTTGCCTTCCCCGGACCTCAGGTGATTTGGGGATCAATCTGCTGAGGTGACAGCCCGGCTCTTGCGAGATCTCAGGGAAATCTCGCCAGATCTTATGGAAATCTCACCAGACTCGGTCCAAATCAGGTGAGATCTCCCGCCCAACGCGTGAGATTTCCCGCCCAACCCGGTGAGGTTTCCCGCCAAACCTGGTGAGATTTCCAGGCAAACATGGCGAGATATCCCGCCAACCTGGTGAGATTTCGGGCCAAACCGGGGAAGGCCTCCCACCAACCCTGGCGAGACAGCCCCCAAACCTGGGGAGAGATCTCGCCAAACATCGTGAGGTATCCCGCTGGGCCTCGTCCGATACGCCAGGAAACCTGGGGTGCTATCCCTCCAAACCGCGGGAGATGTCCCTCCAAACCGCGGGAGATGTCCCGAAAACCCTTGTGACGTTCCCCGACAACCCTCTTGAGAATTGCCGCCGACCCGCGTGAGTTTCCCGGCCAAACCCCGTGAGTTTCCCGGCCAATCCTCGTGAGGTTCCCCGCCCAAGCGCATGAGTTTTCCCACCAAACCTCGTGAGTTTGCCTGCCATACGTCGCGCGTTTCCCGGCCACCCTCGTGAGCTTTCTAGCCCGACCTCCTGGGATTTCCAGCCGAACGTCGTGAGATTTCCAACCCCACCTCGTGAGATTTCCAGCCAGACCTCGTTTGCTTTGCCGCCAAACGTCCTGGGATTGCCAGCCAGACCTCGTGGGATCTGTGGCCCTGCCACTGATATCTACGGCCAACCGCAGATGCGTCTGTCACCAATCCCCCAGTCACAAGATGGGGGAGGGTGGAGAACTAGAACTCGCCAGCAGAGCCGGCTTTGCACCCCTTAGGCAGTTAGGGAAGGCCTAGGCCAGATGTGGGCCGAACTGCTAATACCTGCGCTTTGAGAATTGCTCCCAGGCGCCACGTGAGGGAAGAAAGAAGCTGTCTCCCACCTAAATCCCTGGTATCGCAACGTCCTGCGGGAGGACTGGGGAATAAGGGAGGACTGCATTTGGAATGAACGGGCCTGGTGAATACCTCTGCACACGAAACTCGAGGGACGGAATGAGGAAAGCAGGAGGAGAAGGAGGAAGCGATTTGCCATCCTAAGCACCAAAAGTGAGCACGCACCCAAAACATGAAGGCTGATTCTGTTCAGGGCGAAACCACCCAGAAAAAGAAAAAGAAACGATACCTCTCCTTCAGCGAGACATCAGATGATCTTGGGGAAAATCTGGGGAGATCTCATACAAATCTCGTGAGATCTCGGCCCATTTCTGGAGACGTAGGCCCGAAAATCCTTCGCACCTGTGGCAAACTCCCTGGCCCTTGGCTGGATCGTTTAGGCCCTCTGGAGCAGGGATGGCTGGTGTTCCTAATGGAAACAGTGAATACACATGGAAGGGTTGGGCGGAATTCTCCTTTCCTAATGGTTCACAGGCAGCCCTTGAGAAAGGCACAGTGTGTCTCCCACCTCAAACCATGTTGGTCAGCATCCTGGCCCTTCGGCATCTAAACCATCGGTGGGCCAGCTGGATGCTTATTCCTCCAAGGGATTTGTCCACATGGAAGCGCTGGGCAGAATTGTCCTTTCCTAATCGGGCCCAGGAATGCCTTGAGAGAGACACAAAGTTTCTCACCCCTCAATCCCTGGTGTTTCAGCATCCTGGCTCTAAGGCATCGGAACCACTGATGGGCCAGGTGCACGCTTCTTCACGGAAGCGATTGATACGGATGGAAGTGTCGGGCAGATTCCTGTTTTCCTACGTCGTCCCAGGAATGCCCTTCGGAAAGGCACAGCATGGAAGTGGTGGCGAGAATTCCACTTTCCTCATTTGTCACAGACATGGCCCTTGGAAAGACACCAAGTGCCTCACACCGAAATCCCCGTTGTTTCAGCATCCTGGCTCTAAAGCAGTTAAGAAGGGCCGGTACGTGGGCCAGGCGGATGCTGACTCACACTCATCCAGACGTGTGAGAAGCAGGAGAGTGGAGGGGGAAAGAAGGAACAACGGTCCCCATTGCAGGATGGTGAGCAGAGAGGCAGCCCCCATGGGGGCTCTTCCCAGCTCTCAATACCTTAATGCTCTCTGCAGTAGCCTCAGAAGGCCCTCGACATGAAAGAAAATAGACCTCTTTCCTTCACCGTACCTCCGTGATTTGGGAGGGAAATCTCATGTGACGCCAAGCCAAGCTTTTAGATCTCACCCATATCGAGCCAGTTCTCACGGAAATTTCACCAGATCCGTCCAAATCACGTGAGATCTCACCCACACGTCCGGAGACCTCTAGCCATACATCCCGATATCTCATCCTCAGCTCATGAGGTTTCTCTCCAGACCCGGGAAGAACTCATCCACACCTCGGAGATAGCGAGCCCGGCCTCGCGAGATCTCACCCAAATCTTCTGATATGGCAGGCTCAGCTCTGGTCTTCTGTGGCCAAAACTTGATGCATCTGTGACCAATCACCCAGGCTCTGGGGGCGGTGGTGTGGGGAAATGGCCCTCCCCAGCCCAGACTGCTTTGAGCCACTTCGGTGCTTAGGGATGGCACATTCCAGAAGTGTGCACAACGTCCAATAGCTCCAGTGGTCGAAATACTCCCAGGCGCACCAGGAGGGAATCAACAATTTGTCTCCCACGTCAATCCCTGGAATCGCAACATCTTTGACGTGGGGGTAATAAGGGAGCCGTGAAAACAGAAGGAGCAGGCCTGCTGAAGCGTTTTTCACACTCAACCCGAAGGACGGAGTGAGAAAGGCAGGAACAGGAGGGAAAAGCAATGCGCCACCCCAGGCACGAGAAGGTGGCACCCATTGATAACGTTCAGGATGACTCTCTTGAGCGCACAACCAGCCAGAAAAAGACAAAGAAGAGACACCTCTTCTTTAGCCAGAGATCACCTGATCTTGGGGAAAATCTTGGGACGTCTCATTGAAATCTGTGGAGATCACGGCGCATTTAGGGAGATCCAGGGCCAAAAACCGTTCGCCCGTGGGGCAAACTTGCTGGCCCCTGGGCGGATCTTGTAACCCGTACGTAGCAGGGATTGCTGTGCTCCCAGTGTCAGTAGGGAACCCACACGGAGGGGTTGGGCAGCAGTCAACTTTCCTCATTGGTCCCAGGCATGCCCTTCAAGAAGACACACAGGGTGTCTCCCTCAATCCCTGTTGTTTCAGCATCCTGGCTCTAAAGCAGGTAAGAAAGGAGCTTGGATGCGGGATGAATGGGCCAGGGCAAAGCTCCTTCCCACTCACGGCGAGGTGACCGGCACAGGAGAGCAGGAGGGGAAACCAGAAGCCAAAGGGCCCACTGCAGGACGGTGAGAACGGAGGCAGGCCCGTGGGGGCTTTCCCTGGCTCTCCACACCTTAAAGCTCAGTGCACTAGCCACACAACACCGCGGAAATGTTGAAAGAATCTATACCTCTTGCCTTCCCCGGACCTCAGGTGATTTGGGGATCAATCTGCTGAGGTGACAGCCCGGCTCTTGCGAGATCTCAGGGAAATCTCGCCAGATCTTATGGAAATCTCACCAGACTCGGTCCAAATCAGGTGAGATCTCCCGCCCAACGCGTGAGATTTCCCGCCCAACCCGGTGAGGTTTCCCGCCAAACCTGGTGAGATTTCCAGGCAAACATGGCGAGATATCCCGCCAACCTGGTGAGATTTCGGGCCAAACCGGGGAAGGCCTCCCACCAACCCTGGCGAGACAGCCCCCAAACCTGGGGAGAGATCTCGCCAAACATCGTGAGGTATCCCGCTGGGCCTCGTCCGATACGCCAGGAAACCTGGGGTGCTATCCCTCCAAACCGCGGGAGATGTCCCTCCAAACCGCGGGAGATGTCCCGAAAACCCTTGTGACGTTCCCCGACAACCCTCTTGAGAATTGCCGCCGACCCGCGTGAGTTTCCCGGCCAAACCCCGTGAGTTTCCCGGCCAATCCTCGTGAGGTTCCCCGCCCAAGCGCATGAGTTTTCCCACCAAACCTCGTGAGTTTGCCTGCCATACGTCGCGCGTTTCCCGGCCACCCTCGTGAGCTTTCTAGCCCGACCTCCTGGGATTTCCAGCCGAACGTCGTGAGATTTCCAACCCCACCTCGTGAGATTTCCAGCCAGACCTCGTTTGCTTTGCCGCCAAACGTCCTGGGATTGCCAGCCAGACCTCGTGGGATCTGTGGCCCTGCCACTGATATCTACGGCCAACCGCAGATGCGTCTGTCACCAATCCCCCAGTCACAAGATGGGGGAGGGTGGAGAACTAGAACTCGCCAGCAGAGCCGGCTTTGCACCCCTTAGGCAGTTAGGGAAGGCCTAGGCCAGATGTGGGCCGAACTGCTAATACCTGCGCTTTGAGAATTGCTCCCAGGCGCCACGTGAGGGAAGAAAGAAGCTGTCTCCCACCTAAATCCCTGGTATCGCAACGTCCTGCGGGAGGACTGGGGAATAAGGGAGGACTGCATTTGGAATGAACGGGCCTGGTGAATACCTCTGCACACGAAACTCGAGGGACGGAATGAGGAAAGCAGGAGGAGAAGGAGGAAGCGATTTGCCATCCTAAGCACCAAAAGTGAGCACGCACCCAAAACATGAAGGCTGATTCTGTTCAGGGCGAAACCACCCAGAAAAAGAAAAAGAAACGATACCTCTCCTTCAGCGAGACATCAGATGATCTTGGGGAAAATCTGGGGAGATCTCATACAAATCTCGTGAGATCTCGGCCCATTTCTGGAGACGTAGGCCCGAAAATCCTTCGCACCTGTGGCAAACTCCCTGGCCCTTGGCTGGATCGTTTAGGCCCTCTGGAGCAGGGATGGCTGGTGTTCCTAATGGAAACAGTGAATACACATGGAAGGGTTGGGCGGAATTCTCCTTTCCTAATGGTTCACAGGCAGCCCTTGAGAAAGGCACAGTGTGTCTCCCACCTCAAACCATGTTGGTCAGCATCCTGGCCCTTCGGCATCTAAACCATCGGTGGGCCAGCTGGATGCTTATTCCTCCAAGGGATTTGTCCACATGGAAGCGCTGGGCAGAATTGTCCTTTCCTAATCGGGCCCAGGAATGCCTTGAGAGAGACACAAAGTTTCTCACCCCTCAATCCCTGGTGTTTCAGCATCCTGGCTCTAAGGCATCGGAACCACTGATGGGCCAGGTGCACGCTTCTTCACGGAAGCGATTGATACGGATGGAAGTGTCGGGCAGATTCCTGTTTTCCTACGTCGTCCCAGGAATGCCCTTCGGAAAGGCACAGCATGGAAGTGGTGGCGAGAATTCCACTTTCCTCATTTGTCACAGACATGGCCCTTGGAAAGACACCAAGTGCCTCACACCGAAATCCCCGTTGTTTCAGCATCCTGGCTCTAAAGCAGTTAAGAAGGGCCGGTACGTGGGCCAGGCGGATGCTGACTCACACTCATCCAGACGTGTGAGAAGCAGGAGAGTGGAGGGGGAAAGAAGGAACAACGGTCCCCATTGCAGGATGGTGAGCAGAGAGGCAGCCCCCATGGGGGCTCTTCCCAGCTCTCAATACCTTAATGCTCTCTGCAGTAGCCTCAGAAGGCCCTCGACATGAAAGAAAATAGACCTCTTTCCTTCACCGTACCTCCGTGATTTGGGAGGGAAATCTCATGTGACGCCAAGCCAAGCTTTTAGATCTCACCCATATCGAGCCAGTTCTCACGGAAATTTCACCAGATCCGTCCAAATCACGTGAGATCTCACCCACACGTCCGGAGACCTCTAGCCATACATCCCGATATCTCATCCTCAGCTCATGAGGTTTCTCTCCAGACCCGGGAAGAACTCATCCACACCTCGGAGATAGCGAGCCCGGCCTCGCGAGATCTCACCCAAATCTTCTGATATGGCAGGCTCAGCTCTGGTCTTCTGTGGCCAAAACTTGATGCATCTGTGACCAATCACCCAGGCTCTGGGGGCGGTGGTGTGGGGAAATGGCCCTCCCCAGCCCAGACTGCTTTGAGCCACTTCGGTGCTTAGGGATGGCACATTCCAGAAGTGTGCACAACGTCCAATAGCTCCAGTGGTCGAAATACTCCCAGGCGCACCAGGAGGGAATCAACAATTTGTCTCCCACGTCAATCCCTGGAATCGCAACATCTTTGACGTGGGGGTAATAAGGGAGCCGTGAAAACAGAAGGAGCAGGCCTGCTGAAGCGTTTTTCACACTCAACCCGAAGGACGGAGTGAGAAAGGCAGGAACAGGAGGGAAAAGCAATGCGCCACCCCAGGCACGAGAAGGTGGCACCCATTGATAACGTTCAGGATGACTCTCTTGAGCGCACAACCAGCCAGAAAAAGACAAAGAAGAGACACCTCTTCTTTAGCCAGAGATCACCTGATCTTGGGGAAAATCTTGGGACGTCTCATTGAAATCTGTGGAGATCACGGCGCATTTAGGGAGATCCAGGGCCAAAAACCGTTCGCCCGTGGGGCAAACTTGCTGGCCCCTGGGCGGATCTTGTAACCCGTACGTAGCAGGGATTGCTGTGCTCCCAGTGTCAGTAGGGAACCCACACGGAGGGGTTGGGCAGCAGTCAACTTTCCTCATTGGTCCCAGGCATGCCCTTCAAGAAGACACACAGGGTGTCTCCCTCAATCCCTGTTGTTTCAGCATCCTGGCTCTAAAGCAGGTAAGAAAGGAGCTTGGATGCGGGATGAATGGGCCAGGGCAAAGCTCCTTCCCACTCACGGCGAGGTGACCGGCACAGGAGAGCAGGAGGGGAAACCAGAAGCCAAAGGGCCCACTGCAGGACGGTGAGAACGGAGGCAGGCCCGTGGGGGCTTTCCCTGGCTCTCCACACCTTAAAGCTCAGTGCACTAGCCACACAACACCGCGGAAATGTTGAAAGAATCTATACCTCTTGCCTTCCCCGGACCTCAGGTGATTTGGGGATCAATCTGCTGAGGTGACAGCCCGGCTCTTGCGAGATCTCAGGGAAATCTCGCCAGATCTTATGGAAATCTCACCAGACTCGGTCCAAATCAGGTGAGATCTCCCGCCCAACGCGTGAGATTTCCCGCCCAACCCGGTGAGGTTTCCCGCCAAACCTGGTGAGATTTCCAGGCAAACATGGCGAGATATCCCGCCAACCTGGTGAGATTTCGGGCCAAACCGGGGAAGGCCTCCCACCAACCCTGGCGAGACAGCCCCCAAACCTGGGGAGAGATCTCGCCAAACATCGTGAGGTATCCCGCTGGGCCTCGTCCGATACGCCAGGAAACCTGGGGTGCTATCCCTCCAAACCGCGGGAGATGTCCCTCCAAACCGCGGGAGATGTCCCGAAAACCCTTGTGACGTTCCCCGACAACCCTCTTGAGAATTGCCGCCGACCCGCGTGAGTTTCCCGGCCAAACCCCGTGAGTTTCCCGGCCAATCCTCGTGAGGTTCCCCGCCCAAGCGCATGAGTTTTCCCACCAAACCTCGTGAGTTTGCCTGCCATACGTCGCGCGTTTCCCGGCCACCCTCGTGAGCTTTCTAGCCCGACCTCCTGGGATTTCCAGCCGAACGTCGTGAGATTTCCAACCCCACCTCGTGAGATTTCCAGCCAGACCTCGTTTGCTTTGCCGCCAAACGTCCTGGGATTGCCAGCCAGACCTCGTGGGATCTGTGGCCCTGCCACTGATATCTACGGCCAACCGCAGATGCGTCTGTCACCAATCCCCCAGTCACAAGATGGGGGAGGGTGGAGAACTAGAACTCGCCAGCAGAGCCGGCTTTGCACCCCTTAGGCAGTTAGGGAAGGCCTAGGCCAGATGTGGGCCGAACTGCTAATACCTGCGCTTTGAGAATTGCTCCCAGGCGCCACGTGAGGGAAGAAAGAAGCTGTCTCCCACCTAAATCCCTGGTATCGCAACGTCCTGCGGGAGGACTGGGGAATAAGGGAGGACTGCATTCGGAATGAACGGGCCTGGTGAATACCTCTGCACACGAAACTCGAGGGACGGAATGAGGAAAGCAGGAGGAGAAGGAGGAAGCGATTTGCCATCCTAAGCACCAAAAGTGAGCACGCACCCAAAACATGAAGGCTGATTCTGTTCAGGGCGAAACCACCCAGAAAAAGAAAAAGAAACGATACCTCTCCTTCAGCGAGACATCAGATGATCTTGGGGAAAATCTGGGGAGATCTCATACAAATCTCGTGAGATCTCGGCCCATTTCTGGAGACGTAGGCCCGAAAATCCTTCGCACCTGTGGCAAACTCCCTGGCCCTTGGCTGGATCGTTTAGGCCCTCTGGAGCAGGGATGGCTGGTGTTCCTAATGGAAACAGTGAATACACATGGAAGGGTTGGGCGGAATTCTCCTTTCCTAATGGTTCACAGGCAGCCCTTGAGAAAGGCACAGTGTGTCTCCCACCTCAAACCATGTTGGTCAGCATCCTGGCCCTTCGGCATCTAAACCATCGGTGGGCCAGCTGGATGCTTATTCCTCCAAGGGATTTGTCCACATGGAAGCGCTGGGCAGAATTGTCCTTTCCTAATCGGGCCCAGGAATGCCTTGAGAGAGACACAAAGTTTCTCACCCCTCAATCCCTGGTGTTTCAGCATCCTGGCTCTAAGGCATCGGAACCACTGATGGGCCAGGTGCACGCTTCTTCACGGAAGCGATTGATACGGATGGAAGTGTCGGGCAGATTCCTGTTTTCCTACGTCGTCCCAGGAATGCCCTTCGGAAAGGCACAGCATGGAAGTGGTGGCGAGAATTCCACTTTCCTCATTTGTCACAGACATGGCCCTTGGAAAGACACCAAGTGCCTCACACCGAAATCCCCGTTGTTTCAGCATCCTGGCTCTAAAGCAGTTAAGAAGGGCCGGTACGTGGGCCAGGCGGATGCTGACTCACACTCATCCAGACGTGTGAGAAGCAGGAGAGTGGAGGGGGAAAGAAGGAACAACGGTCCCCATTGCAGGATGGTGAGCAGAGAGGCAGCCCCCATGGGGGCTCTTCCCAGCTCTCAATACCTTAATGCTCTCTGCAGTAGCCTCAGAAGGCCCTCGACATGAAAGAAAATAGACCTCTTTCCTTCACCGTACCTCCGTGATTTGGGAGGGAAATCTCATGTGACGCCAAGCCAAGCTTTTAGATCTCACCCATATCGAGCCAGTTCTCACGGAAATTTCACCAGATCCGTCCAAATCACGTGAGATCTCACCCACACGTCCGGAGACCTCTAGCCATACATCCCGATATCTCATCCTCAGCTCATGAGGTTTCTCTCCAGACCCGGGAAGAACTCATCCACACCTCGGAGATAGCGAGCCCGGCCTCGCGAGATCTCACCCAAATCTTCTGATATGGCAGGCTCAGCTCTGGTCTTCTGTGGCCAAAACTTGATGCATCTGTGACCAATCACCCAGGCTCTGGGGGCGGTGGTGTGGGGAAATGGCCCTCCCCAGCCCAGACTGCTTTGAGCCACTTCGGTGCTTAGGGATGGCACATTCCAGAAGTGTGCACAACGTCCAATAGCTCCAGTGGTCGAAATACTCCCAGGCACACCAGGAGGGAATCAACAATTTGTCTCCCACGCCAATCCCTGGAATCGCAACATCTTTGACGTGGGGGTAATAAGGGAGCCGTGAAAACAGAAGGAGCAGGCCTGCTGAAGCGTTTTTCACACTCAACCCGAAGGACGGAGTGAGAAAGGCAGGAACAGGAGGGAAAAGCAATGCGCCACCCCAGGCACGAGAAGGTGGCACCCATTGATAACGTTCAGGATGACTCTCTTGAGCGCACAACCAGCCAGAAAAAGACAAAGAAGAGACACCTCTTCTTTAGCCAGAGATCACCTGATCTTGGGGAAAATCTTGGGACGTCTCATTGAAATCTGTGGAGATCACGGCGCATTTAGGGAGATCCAGGGCCAAAAACCGTTCGCCCGTGGGGCAAACTTGCTGGCCCCTGGGCGGATCTTGTAACCCGTACGTAGCAGGGATTGCTGTGCTCCCAGTGTCAGTAGGGAACCCACACGGAGGGGTTGGGCAGCAGTCAACTTTCCTCATTGGTCCCAGGCATGCCCTTCAAGAAGACACACAGGGTGTCTCCCTCAATCCCTGTTGTTTCAGCATCCTGGCTCTAAAGCAGGTAAGAAAGGAGCTTGGATGCGGGATGAATGGGCCAGGGCAAAGCTCCTTCCCACTCACGGCGAGGTGACCGGCACAGGAGAGCAGGAGGGGAAACCAGAAGCCAAAGGGCCCACTGCAGGACGGTGAGAACGGAGGCAGGCCCGTGGGGGCTTTCCCTGGCTCTCCACACCTTAAAGCTCAGTGCACTAGCCACACAACACCGCGGAAATGTTGAAAGAATCTATACCTCTTGCCTTCCCCGGACCTCAGGTGATTTGGGGATCAATCTGCTGAGGTGACAGCCCGGCTCTTGCGAGATCTCAGGGAAATCTCGCCAGATCTTATGGAAATCTCACCAGACTCGGTCCAAATCAGGTGAGATCTCCCGCCCAACCCGTGAGATTTCCCGCCCAACCCGGTGAGGTTTCCCGCCAAACCTGGTGAGATTTCCAGGCAAACATGGCGAGATATCCCGCCAACCTGGTGAGATTTCGGGCCAAACCGGGGAAGGCCTCCCACCAACCCTGGCGAGACAGCCCCCAAACCTGGGGAGAGATCTCGCCAAACATCGTGAGGTATCCCGCTGGGCCTCGTCCGATACACCAGGAAACCTGGGGTGCTATCCCTCCAAACCGCGGGAGATGTCCCTCCAAACCGCGGGAGATGTCCCGAAAACCCTTGTGACGTTCCCCGACAACCCTCTTGAGAATTGCCGCCGACCCGCGTGAGTTTCCCGGCCAAACCGCGTGAGTTTCCCGGCCAATCCTCGTGAGGTTCCCCGCCCAAGCGCATGAGTTTTCCCACCAAACCTCGTGAGTTTGCCTGCCATACGTCGCGCGTTTCCCGGCCACCCTCGTGAGCTTTCTAGCCCGACCTCCTGGGATTTCCAGCCGAACGTCGTGAGATTTCCAACCCCACCTCGTGAGATTTCCAGCCAGACCTCGTTTGCTTTGCCGCCAAACGTCCTGGGATTGCCAGCCAGACCTCGTGGGATCTGTGGCCCTGCCACTGATATCTACGGCCAACCGCAGATGCGTCTGTCACCAATCCCCCAGTCACAAGATGGGGGAGGGTGGAGAACTAGAACTCGCCAGCAGAGCCGGCTTTGCACCCCTTAGGCAGTTAGGGAAGGCCTAGGCCAGATGTGGGCCGAACTGCTAATACCTGCGCTTTGAGAATTGCTCCCAGGCGCCACGTGAGGGAAGAAAGAAGCTGTCTCCCACCTAAATCCCTGGTATCGCAACGTCCTGCGGGAGGACTGGGGAATAAGGGAGGACTGCATTCGGAATGAACGGGCCTGGTGAATACCTCTGCACACGAAACTCGAGGGACGGAATGAGGAAAGCAGGAGGAGAAGGAGGAAGCGATTTGCCATCCTAAGCACCAAAAGTGAGCACGCACCCAAAACATGAAGGCTGATTCTGTTCAGGGCGAAACCACCCAGAAAAAGAAAAAGAAACGATACCTCTCCTTCAGCGAGACATCAGATGATCTTGGGGAAAATCTGGGGAGATCTCATACAAATCTCGTGAGATCTCGGCCCATTTCTGGAGACGTAGGCCCGAAAATCCTTCGCACCTGTGGCAAACTCCCTGGCCCTTGGCTGGATCGTTTAGGCCCTCTGGAGCAGGGATGGCTGGTGTTCCTAATGGAAACAGTGAATACACATGGAAGGGTTGGGCGGAATTCTCCTTTCCTAATGGTTCACAGGCAGCCCTTGAGAAAGGCACAGTGTGTCTCCCACCTCAAACCATGTTGGTCAGCATCCTGGCCCTTCGGCATCTAAACCATCGGTGGGCCAGCTGGATGCTTATTCCTCCAAGGGATTTGTCCACATGGAAGCGCTGGGCAGAATTGTCCTTTCCTAATCGGGCCCAGGAATGCCTTGAGAGAGACACAAAGTTTCTCACCCCTCAATCCCTGGTGTTTCAGCATCCTGGCTCTAAGGCATCGGAACCACTGATGGGCCAGGTGCACGCTTCTTCACGGAAGCGATTGATACGGATGGAAGTGTCGGGCAGATTCCTGTTTTCCTACGTCGTCCCAGGAATGCCCTTCGGAAAGGCACAGCATGGAAGTGGTGGCGAGAATTCCACTTTCCTCATTTGTCACAGACATGGCCCTTGGAAAGACACCAAGTGCCTCACACCGAAATCCCCGTTGTTTCAGCATCCTGGCTCTAAAGCAGTTAAGAAGGGCCGGTACGTGGGCCAGGCGGATGCTGACTCACACTCATCCAGACGTGTGAGAAGCAGGAGAGTGGAGGGGGAAAGAAGGAACAACGGTCCCCATTGCAGGATGGTGAGCAGAGAGGCAGCCCCCATGGGGGCTCTTCCCAGCTCTCAATACCTTAATGCTCTCTGCAGTAGCCTCAGAAGGCCCTCGACATGAAAGAAAATAGACCTCTTTCCTTCACCGTACCTCCGTGATTTGGGAGGGAAATCTCATGTGACGCCAAGCCAAGCTTTTAGATCTCACCCATATCGAGCCAGTTCTCACGGAAATTTCACCAGATCCGTCCAAATCACGTGAGATCTCACCCACACGTCCGGAGACCTCTAGCCATACATCCCGATATCTCATCCTCAGCTCATGAGGTTTCTCTCCAGACCCGGGAAGAACTCATCCACACCTCGGAGATAGCGAGCCCGGCCTCGCGAGATCTCACCCAAATCTTCTGATATGGCAGGCTCAGCTCTGGTCTTCTGTGGCCAAAACTTGATGCATCTGTGACCAATCACCCAGGCTCTGGGGGCGGTGGTGTGGGGAAATGGCCCTCCCCAGCCCAGACTGCTTTGAGCCACTTCGGTGCTTAGGGATGGCACATTCCAGAAGTGTGCACAACGTCCAATAGCTCCAGTGGTCGAAATACTCCCAGGCACACCAGGAGGGAATCAACAATTTGTCTCCCACGTCAATCCCTGGAATCGCAACATCTTTGACGTGGGGGTAATAAGGGAGCCGTGAAAACAGAAGGAGCAGGCCTGCTGAAGCGTTTTTCACACTCAACCCGAAGGACGGAGTGAGAAAGGCAGGAACAGGAGGGAAAAGCAATGCGCCACCCCAGGCACGAGAAGGTGGCACCCATTGATAACGTTCAGGATGACTCTCTTGAGCGCACAACCAGCCAGAAAAAGACAAAGAAGAGACACCTCTTCTTTAGCCAGAGATCACCTGATCTTGGGGAAAATCTTGGGACGTCTCATTGAAATCTGTGGAGATCACGGCGCATTTAGGGAGATCCAGGGCCAAAAACCGTTCGCCCGTGGGGCAAACTTGCTGGCCCCTGGGCGGATCTTGTAACCCGTACGTAGCAGGGATTGCTGTGCTCCCAGTGTCAGTAGGGAACCCACACGGAGGGGTTGGGCAGCAGTCAACTTTCCTCATTGGTCCCAGGCATGCCCTTCAAGAAGACACACAGGGTGTCTCCCTCAATCCCTGTTGTTTCAGCATCCTGGCTCTAAAGCAGGTAAGAAAGGAGCTTGGATGCGGGATGAATGGGCCAGGGCAAAGCTCCTTCCCACTCACGGCGAGGTGACCGGCACAGGAGAGCAGGAGGGGAAACCAGAAGCCAAAGGGCCCACTGCAGGACGGTGAGAACGGAGGCAGGCCCGTGGGGGCTTTCCCTGGCTCTCCACACCTTAAAGCTCAGTGCACTAGCCACACAACACCGCGGAAATGTTGAAAGAATCTATACCTCTTGCCTTCCCCGGACCTCAGGTGATTTGGGGATCAATCTGCTGAGGTGACAGCCCGGCTCTTGCGAGATCTCAGGGAAATCTCGCCAGATCTTATGGAAATCTCACCAGACTCGGTCCAAATCAGGTGAGATCTCCCGCCCAACGCGTGAGATTTCCCGCCCAACCCGGTGAGGTTTCCCGCCAAACCTGGTGAGATTTCCAGGCAAACATGGCGAGATATCCCGCCAACCTGGTGAGATTTCGGGCCAAACCGGGGAAGGCCTCCCACCAACCCTGGCGAGACAGCCCCCAAACCTGGGGAGAGATCTCGCCAAACATCGTGAGGTATCCCGCTGGGCCTCGTCCGATACGCCAGGAAACCTGGGGTGCTATCCCTCCAAACCGCGGGAGATGTCCCTCCAAACCGCGGGAGATGTCCCGAAAACCCTTGTGACGTTCCCCGACAACCCTCTTGAGAATTGCCGCCGACCCGCGTGAGTTTCCCGGCCAAACCCCGTGAGTTTCCCGGCCAATCCTCGTGAGGTTCCCCGCCCAAGCGCATGAGTTTTCCCACCAAACCTCGTGAGTTTGCCTGCCATACGTCGCGCGTTTCCCGGCCACCCTCGTGAGCTTTCTAGCCCGACCTCCTGGGATTTCCAGCCGAACGTCGTGAGATTTCCAACCCCACCTCGTGAGATTTCCAGCCAGACCTCGTTTGCTTTGCCGCCAAACGTCCTGGGATTGCCAGCCAGACCTCGTGGGATCTGTGGCCCTGCCACTGATATCTACGGCCAACCGCAGATGCGTCTGTCACCAATCCCCCAGTCACAAGATGGGGGAGGGTGGAGAACTAGAACTCGCCAGCAGAGCCGGCTTTGCACCCCTTAGGCAGTTAGGGAAGGCCTAGGCCAGATGTGGGCCGAACTGCTAATACCTGCGCTTTGAGAATTGCTCCCAGGCGCCACGTGAGGGAAGAAAGAAGCTGTCTCCCACCTAAATCCCTGGTATCGCAACGTCCTGCGGGAGGACTGGGGAATAAGGGAGGACTGCATTCGGAATGAACGGGCCTGGTGAATACCTCTGCACACGAAACTCGAGGGACGGAATGAGGAAAGCAGGAGGAGAAGGAGGAAGCGATTGGCCATCCTAAGCACCAAAAGTGAGCACGCACCCAAAACATGAAGGCTGATTCTGTTCAGGGCGAAACCACCCAGAAAAAGAAAAAGAAACGATACCTCTCCTTCAGCGAGACATCAGATGATCTTGGGGAAAATCTGGGGAGATCTCATACAAATCTCGTGAGATCTCGGCCCATTTCTGGAGACGTAGGCCCGAAAATCCTTCGCACCTGTGGCAAACTCCCTGGCCCTTGGCTGGATCGTTTAGGCCCTCTGGAGCAGGGATGGCTGGTGTTCCTAATGGAAACAGTGAATACACATGGAAGGGTTGGGCGGAATTCTCCTTTCCTAATGGTTCACAGGCAGCCCTTGAGAAAGGCACAGTGTGTCTCCCACCTCAAACCATGTTGGTCAGCATCCTGGCCCTTCGGCATCTAAACCATCGGTGGGCCAGCTGGATGCTTATTCCTCCAAGGGATTTGTCCACATGGAAGCGCTGGGCAGAATTGTCCTTTCCTAATCGGGCCCAGGAATGCCTTGAGAGAGACACAAAGTTTCTCACCCCTCAATCCCTGGTGTTTCAGCATCCTGGCTCTAAGGCATCGGAACCACTGATGGGCCAGGTGCACGCTTCTTCACGGAAGCGATTGATACGGATGGAAGTGTCGGGCAGATTCCTGTTTTCCTACGTCGTCCCAGGAATGCCCTTCGGAAAGGCACAGCATGGAAGTGGTGGCGAGAATTCCACTTTCCTCATTTGTCACAGACATGGCCCTTGGAAAGACACCAAGTGCCTCACACCGAAATCCCCGTTGTTTCAGCATCCTGGCTCTAAAGCAGTTAAGAAGGGCCGGTACGTGGGCCAGGCGGATGCTGACTCACACTCATCCAGACGTGTGAGAAGCAGGAGAGTGGAGGGGGAAAGAAGGAACAACGGTCCCCATTGCAGGATGGTGAGCAGAGAGGCAGCCCCCATGGGGGCTCTTCCCAGCTCTCAATACCTTAATGCTCTCTGCAGTAGCCTCAGAAGGCCCTCGACATGAAAGAAAATAGACCTCTTTCCTTCACCGTACCTCCGTGATTTGGGAGGGAAATCTCATGTGACGCCAAGCCAAGCTTTTAGATCTCACCCATATCGAGCCAGTTCTCACGGAAATTTCACCAGATCCGTCCAAATCACGTGAGATCTCACCCACACGTCCGGAGACCTCTAGCCATACATCCCGATATCTCATCCTCAGCTCATGAGGTTTCTCTCCAGACCCGGGAAGAACTCATCCACACCTCGGAGATAGCGAGCCCGGCCTCGCGAGATCTCACCCAAATCTTCTGATATGGCAGGCTCAGCTCTGGTCTTCTGTGGCCAAAACTTGATGCATCTGTGACCAATCACCCAGGCTCTGGGGGCGGTGGTGTGGGGAAATGGCCCTCCCCAGCCCAGACTGCTTTGAGCCACTTCGGTGCTTAGGGATGGCACATTCCAGAAGTGTGCACAACGTCCAATAGCTCCAGTGGTCGAAATACTCCCAGGCACACCAGGAGGGAATCAACAATTTGTCTCCCACGCCAATCCCTGGAATCGCAACATCTTTGACGTGGGGGTAATAAGGGAGCCGTGAAAACAGAAGGAGCAGGCCTGCTGAAGCGTTTTTCACACTCAACCCGAAGGACGGAGTGAGAAAGGCAGGAACAGGAGGGAAAAGCAATGCGCCACCCCAGGCACGAGAAGGTGGCACCCATTGATAACGTTCAGGATGACTCTCTTGAGCGCACAACCAGCCAGAAAAAGACAAAGAAGAGACACCTCTTCTTTAGCCAGAGATCACCTGATCTTGGGGAAAATCTTGGGACGTCTCATTGAAATCTGTGGAGATCACGGCGCATTTAGGGAGATCCAGGGCCAAAAACCGTTCGCCCGTGGGGCAAACTTGCTGGCCCCTGGGCGGATCTTGTAACCCGTACGTAGCAGGGATTGCTGTGCTCCCAGTGTCAGTAGGGAACCCACACGGAGGGGTTGGGCAGCAGTCAACTTTCCTCATTGGTCCCAGGCATGCCCTTCAAGAAGACACACAGGGTGTCTCCCTCAATCCCTGTTGTTTCAGCATCCTGGCTCTAAAGCAGGTAAGAAAGGAGCTTGGATGCGGGATGAATGGGCCAGGGCAAAGCTCCTTCCCACTCACGGCGAGGTGACCGGCACAGGAGAGCAGGAGGGGAAACCAGAAGCCAAAGGGCCCACTGCAGGACGGTGAGAACGGAGGCAGGCCCGTGGGGGCTTTCCCTGGCTCTCCACACCTTAAAGCTCAGTGCACTAGCCACACAACACCGCGGAAATGTTGAAAGAATCTATACCTCTTGCCTTCCCCGGACCTCAGGTGATTTGGGGATCAATCTGCTGAGGTGACAGCCCGGCTCTTGCGAGATCTCAGGGAAATCTCGCCAGATCTTATGGAAATCTCACCAGACTCGGTCCAAATCAGGTGAGATCTCCCGCCCAACCCGTGAGATTTCCCGCCCAACCCGGTGAGGTTTCCCGCCAAACCTGGTGAGATTTCCAGGCAAACATGGCGAGATATCCCGCCAACCTGGTGAGATTTCGGGCCAAACCGGGGAAGGCCTCCCACCAACCCTGGCGAGACAGCCCCCAAACCTGGGGAGAGATCTCGCCAAACATCGTGAGGTATCCCGCTGGGCCTCGTCCGATACACCAGGAAACCTGGGGTGCTATCCCTCCAAACCGCGGGAGATGTCCCTCCAAACCGCGGGAGATGTCCCGAAAACCCTTGTGACGTTCCCCGACAACCCTCTTGAGAATTGCCGCCGACCCGCGTGAGTTTCCCGGCCAAACCGCGTGAGTTTCCCGGCCAATCCTCGTGAGGTTCCCCGCCCAAGCGCATGAGTTTTCCCACCAAACCTCGTGAGTTTGCCTGCCATACGTCGCGCGTTTCCCGGCCACCCTCGTGAGCTTTCTAGCCCGACCTCCTGGGATTTCCAGCCGAACGTCGTGAGATTTCCAACCCCACCTCGTGAGATTTCCAGCCAGACCTCGTTTGCTTTGCCGCCAAACGTCCTGGGATTGCCAGCCAGACCTCGTGGGATCTGTGGCCCTGCCACTGATATCTACGGCCAACCGCAGATGCGTCTGTCACCAATCCCCCAGTCACAAGATGGGGGAGGGTGGAGAACTAGAACTCGCCAGCAGAGCCGGCTTTGCACCCCTTAGGCAGTTAGGGAAGGCCTAGGCCAGATGTGGGCCGAACTGCTAATACCTGCGCTTTGAGAATTGCTCCCAGGCGCCACGTGAGGGAAGAAAGAAGCTGTCTCCCACCTAAATCCCTGGTATCGCAACGTCCTGCGGGAGGACTGGGGAATAAGGGAGGACTGCATTCGGAATGAACGGGCCTGGTGAATACCTCTGCACACGAAACTCGAGGGACGGAATGAGGAAAGCAGGAGGAGAAGGAGGAAGCGATTTGCCATCCTAAGCACCAAAAGTGAGCACGCACCCAAAACATGAAGGCTGATTCTGTTCAGGGCGAAACCACCCAGAAAAAGAAAAAGAAACGATACCTCTCCTTCAGCGAGACATCAGATGATCTTGGGGAAAATCTGGGGAGATCTCATACAAATCTCGTGAGATCTCGGCCCATTTCTGGAGACGTAGGCCCGAAAATCCTTCGCACCTGTGGCAAACTCCCTGGCCCTTGGCTGGATCGTTTAGGCCCTCTGGAGCAGGGATGGCTGGTGTTCCTAATGGAAACAGTGAATACACATGGAAGGGTTGGGCGGAATTCTCCTTTCCTAATGGTTCACAGGCAGCCCTTGAGAAAGGCACAGTGTGTCTCCCACCTCAAACCATGTTGGTCAGCATCCTGGCCCTTCGGCATCTAAACCATCGGTGGGCCAGCTGGATGCTTATTCCTCCAAGGGATTTGTCCACATGGAAGCGCTGGGCAGAATTGTCCTTTCCTAATCGGGCCCAGGAATGCCTTGAGAGAGACACAAAGTTTCTCACCCCTCAATCCCTGGTGTTTCAGCATCCTGGCTCTAAGGCATCGGAACCACTGATGGGCCAGGTGCACGCTTCTTCACGGAAGCGATTGATACGGATGGAAGTGTCGGGCAGATTCCTGTTTTCCTACGTCGTCCCAGGAATGCCCTTCGGAAAGGCACAGCATGGAAGTGGTGGCGAGAATTCCACTTTCCTCATTTGTCACAGACATGGCCCTTGGAAAGACACCAAGTGCCTCACACCGAAATCCCCGTTGTTTCAGCATCCTGGCTCTAAAGCAGTTAAGAAGGGCCGGTACGTGGGCCAGGCGGATGCTGACTCACACTCATCCAGACGTGTGAGAAGCAGGAGAGTGGAGGGGGAAAGAAGGAACAACGGTCCCCATTGCAGGATGGTGAGCAGAGAGGCAGCCCCCATGGGGGCTCTTCCCAGCTCTCAATACCTTAATGCTCTCTGCAGTAGCCTCAGAAGGCCCTCGACATGAAAGAAAATAGACCTCTTTCCTTCACCGTACCTCCGTGATTTGGGAGGGAAATCTCATGTGACGCCAAGCCAAGCTTTTAGATCTCACCCATATCGAGCCAGTTCTCACGGAAATTTCACCAGATCCGTCCAAATCACGTGAGATCTCACCCACACGTCCGGAGACCTCTAGCCATACATCCCGATATCTCATCCTCAGCTCATGAGGTTTCTCTCCAGACCCGGGAAGAACTCATCCACACCTCGGAGATAGCGAGCCCGGCCTCGCGAGATCTCACCCAAATCTTCTGATATGGCAGGCTCAGCTCTGGTCTTCTGTGGCCAAAACTTGATGCATCTGTGACCAATCACCCAGGCTCTGGGGGCGGTGGTGTGGGGAAATGGCCCTCCCCAGCCCAGACTGCTTTGAGCCACTTCGGTGCTTAGGGATGGCACATTCCAGAAGTGTGCACAACGTCCAATAGCTCCAGTGGTCGAAATACTCCCAGGCACACCAGGAGGGAATCAACAATTTGTCTCCCACGTCAATCCCTGGAATCGCAACATCTTTGACGTGGGGGTAATAAGGGAGCCGTGAAAACAGAAGGAGCAGGCCTGCTGAAGCGTTTTTCACACTCAACCCGAAGGACGGAGTGAGAAAGGCAGGAACAGGAGGGAAAAGCAATGCGCCACCCCAGGCACGAGAAGGTGGCACCCATTGATAACGTTCAGGATGACTCTCTTGAGCGCACAACCAGCCAGAAAAAGACAAAGAAGAGACACCTCTTCTTTAGCCAGAGATCACCTGATCTTGGGGAAAATCTTGGGACGTCTCATTGAAATCTGTGGAGATCACGGCGCATTTAGGGAGATCCAGGGCCAAAAACCGTTCGCCCGTGGGGCAAACTTGCTGGCCCCTGGGCGGATCTTGTAACCCGTACGTAGCAGGGATTGCTGTGCTCCCAGTGTCAGTAGGGAACCCACACGGAGGGGTTGGGCAGCAGTCAACTTTCCTCATTGGTCCCAGGCATGCCCTTCAAGAAGACACACAGGGTGTCTCCCTCAATCCCTGTTGTTTCAGCATCCTGGCTCTAAAGCAGGTAAGAAAGGAGCTTGGATGCGGGATGAATGGGCCAGGGCAAAGCTCCTTCCCACTCACGGCGAGGTGACCGGCACAGGAGAGCAGGAGGGGAAACCAGAAGCCAAAGGGCCCACTGCAGGACGGTGAGAACGGAGGCAGGCCCGTGGGGGCTTTCCCTGGCTCTCCACACCTTAAAGCTCAGTGCACTAGCCACACAACACCGCGGAAATGTTGAAAGAATCTATACCTCTTGCCTTCCCCGGACCTCAGGTGATTTGGGGATCAATCTGCTGAGGTGACAGCCCGGCTCTTGCGAGATCTCAGGGAAATCTCGCCAGATCTTATGGAAATCTCACCAGACTCGGTCCAAATCAGGTGAGATCTCCCGCCCAACGCGTGAGATTTCCCGCCCAACCCGGTGAGGTTTCCCGCCAAACCTGGTGAGATTTCCAGGCAAACATGGCGAGATATCCCGCCAACCTGGTGAGATTTCGGGCCAAACCGGGGAAGGCCTCCCACCAACCCTGGCGAGACAGCCCCCAAACCTGGGGAGAGATCTCGCCAAACATCGTGAGGTATCCCGCTGGGCCTCGTCCGATACGCCAGGAAACCTGGGGTGCTATCCCTCCAAACCGCGGGAGATGTCCCTCCAAACCGCGGGAGATGTCCCGAAAACCCTTGTGACGTTCCCCGACAACCCTCTTGAGAATTGCCGCCGACCCGCGTGAGTTTCCCGGCCAAACCCCGTGAGTTTCCCGGCCAATCCTCGTGAGGTTCCCCGCCCAAGCGCATGAGTTTTCCCACCAAACCTCGTGAGTTTGCCTGCCATACGTCGCGCGTTTCCCGGCCACCCTCGTGAGCTTTCTAGCCCGACCTCCTGGGATTTCCAGCCGAACGTCGTGAGATTTCCAACCCCACCTCGTGAGATTTCCAGCCAGACCTCGTTTGCTTTGCCGCCAAACGTCCTGGGATTGCCAGCCAGACCTCGTGGGATCTGTGGCCCTGCCACTGATATCTACGGCCAACCGCAGATGCGTCTGTCACCAATCCCCCAGTCACAAGATGGGGGAGGGTGGAGAACTAGAACTCGCCAGCAGAGCCGGCTTTGCACCCCTTAGGCAGTTAGGGAAGGCCTAGGCCAGATGTGGGCCGAACTGCTAATACCTGCGCTTTGAGAATTGCTCCCAGGCGCCACGTGAGGGAAGAAAGAAGCTGTCTCCCACCTAAATCCCTGGTATCGCAACGTCCTGCGGGAGGACTGGGGAATAAGGGAGGACTGCATTCGGAATGAACGGGCCTGGTGAATACCTCTGCACACGAAACTCGAGGGACGGAATGAGGAAAGCAGGAGGAGAAGGAGGAAGCGATTGGCCATCCTAAGCACCAAAAGTGAGCACGCACCCAAAACATGAAGGCTGATTCTGTTCAGGGCGAAACCACCCAGAAAAAGAAAAAGAAACGATACCTCTCCTTCAGCGAGACATCAGATGATCTTGGGGAAAATCTGGGGAGATCTCATACAAATCTCGTGAGATCTCGGCCCATTTCTGGAGACGTAGGCCCGAAAATCCTTCGCACCTGTGGCAAACTCCCTGGCCCTTGGCTGGATCGTTTAGGCCCTCTGGAGCAGGGATGGCTGGTGTTCCTAATGGAAACAGTGAATACACATGGAAGGGTTGGGCGGAATTCTCCTTTCCTAATGGTTCACAGGCAGCCCTTGAGAAAGGCACAGTGTGTCTCCCACCTCAAACCATGTTGGTCAGCATCCTGGCCCTTCGGCATCTAAACCATCGGTGGGCCAGCTGGATGCTTATTCCTCCAAGGGATTTGTCCACATGGAAGCGCTGGGCAGAATTGTCCTTTCCTAATCGGGCCCAGGAATGCCTTGAGAGAGACACAAAGTTTCTCACCCCTCAATCCCTGGTGTTTCAGCATCCTGGCTCTAAGGCATCGGAACCACTGATGGGCCAGGTGCACGCTTCTTCACGGAAGCGATTGATACGGATGGAAGTGTCGGGCAGATTCCTGTTTTCCTACGTCGTCCCAGGAATGCCCTTCGGAAAGGCACAGCATGGAAGTGGTGGCGAGAATTCCACTTTCCTCATTTGTCACAGACATGGCCCTTGGAAAGACACCAAGTGCCTCACACCGAAATCCCCGTTGTTTCAGCATCCTGGCTCTAAAGCAGTTAAGAAGGGCCGGTACGTGGGCCAGGCGGATGCTGACTCACACTCATCCAGACGTGTGAGAAGCAGGAGAGTGGAGGGGGAAAGAAGGAACAACGGTCCCCATTGCAGGATGGTGAGCAGAGAGGCAGCCCCCATGGGGGCTCTTCCCAGCTCTCAATACCTTAATGCTCTCTGCAGTAGCCTCAGAAGGCCCTCGACATGAAAGAAAATAGACCTCTTTCCTTCACCGTACCTCCGTGATTTGGGAGGGAAATCTCATGTGACGCCAAGCCAAGCTTTTAGATCTCACCCATATCGAGCCAGTTCTCACGGAAATTTCACCAGATCCGTCCAAATCACGTGAGATCTCACCCACACGTCCGGAGACCTCTAGCCATACATCCCGATATCTCATCCTCAGCTCATGAGGTTTCTCTCCAGACCCGGGAAGAACTCATCCACACCTCGGAGATAGCGAGCCCGGCCTCGCGAGATCTCACCCAAATCTTCTGATATGGCAGGCTCAGCTCTGGTCTTCTGTGGCCAAAACTTGATGCATCTGTGACCAATCACCCAGGCTCTGGGGGCGGTGGTGTGGGGAAATGGCCCTCCCCAGCCCAGACTGCTTTGAGCCACTTCGGTGCTTAGGGATGGCACATTCCAGAAGTGTGCACAACGTCCAATAGCTCCAGTGGTCGAAATACTCCCAGGCACACCAGGAGGGAATCAACAATTTGTCTCCCACGCCAATCCCTGGAATCGCAACATCTTTGACGTGGGGGTAATAAGGGAGCCGTGAAAACAGAAGGAGCAGGCCTGCTGAAGCGTTTTTCACACTCAACCCGAAGGACGGAGTGAGAAAGGCAGGAACAGGAGGGAAAAGCAATGCGCCACCCCAGGCACGAGAAGGTGGCACCCATTGATAACGTTCAGGATGACTCTCTTGAGCGCACAACCAGCCAGAAAAAGACAAAGAAGAGACACCTCTTCTTTAGCCAGAGATCACCTGATCTTGGGGAAAATCTTGGGACGTCTCATTGAAATCTGTGGAGATCACGGCGCATTTAGGGAGATCCAGGGCCAAAAACCGTTCGCCCGTGGGGCAAACTTGCTGGCCCCTGGGCGGATCTTGTAACCCGTACGTAGCAGGGATTGCTGTGCTCCCAGTGTCAGTAGGGAACCCACACGGAGGGGTTGGGCAGCAGTCAACTTTCCTCATTGGTCCCAGGCATGCCCTTCAAGAAGACACACAGGGTGTCTCCCTCAATCCCTGTTGTTTCAGCATCCTGGCTCTAAAGCAGGTAAGAAAGGAGCTTGGATGCGGGATGAATGGGCCAGGGCAAAGCTCCTTCCCACTCACGGCGAGGTGACCGGCACAGGAGAGCAGGAGGGGAAACCAGAAGCCAAAGGGCCCACTGCAGGACGGTGAGAACGGAGGCAGGCCCGTGGGGGCTTTCCCTGGCTCTCCACACCTTAAAGCTCAGTGCACTAGCCACACAACACCGCGGAAATGTTGAAAGAATCTATACCTCTTGCCTTCCCCGGACCTCAGGTGATTTGGGGATCAATCTGCTGAGGTGACAGCCCGGCTCTTGCGAGATCTCAGGGAAATCTCGCCAGATCTTATGGAAATCTCACCAGACTCGGTCCAAATCAGGTGAGATCTCCCGCCCAACCCGTGAGATTTCCCGCCCAACCCGGTGAGGTTTCCCGCCAAACCTGGTGAGATTTCCAGGCAAACATGGCGAGATATCCCGCCAACCTGGTGAGATTTCGGGCCAAACCGGGGAAGGCCTCCCACCAACCCTGGCGAGACAGCCCCCAAACCTGGGGAGAGATCTCGCCAAACATCGTGAGGTATCCCGCTGGGCCTCGTCCGATACGCCAGGAAACCTGGGGTGCTATCCCTCCAAACCGCGGGAGATGTCCCTCCAAACCGCGGGAGATGTCCCGAAAACCCTTGTGACGTTCCCCGACAACCCTCTTGAGAATTGCCGCCGACCCGCGTGAGTTTCCCGGCCAAACCCCGTGAGTTTCCCGGCCAATCCTCGTGAGGTTCCCCGCCCAAGCGCATGAGTTTTCCCACCAAACCTCGTGAGTTTGCCTGCCATACGTCGCGCGTTTCCCGGCCACCCTCGTGAGCTTTCTAGCCCGACCTCCTGGGATTTCCAGCCGAACGTCGTGAGATTTCCAACCCCACCTCGTGAGATTTCCAGCCAGACCTCGTTTGCTTTGCCGCCAAACGTCCTGGGATTGCCAGCCAGACCTCGTGGGATCTGTGGCCCTGCCACTGATATCTACGGCCAACCGCAGATGCGTCTGTCACCAATCCCCCAGTCACAAGATGGGGGAGGGTGGAGAACTAGAACTCGCCAGCAGAGCCGGCTTTGCACCCCTTAGGCAGTTAGGGAAGGCCTAGGCCAGATGTGGGCCGAACTGCTAATACCTGCGCTTTGAGAATTGCTCCCAGGCGCCACGTGAGGGGAGAAAGAAGCTGTCTCCCACCTAAATCCCTGGTATCGCAACGTCCTGCGGGAGGACTGGGGAATAAGGGAGGACTGCATTCGGAATGAACGGGCCTGGTGAATACCTCTGCACACGAAACTCGAGGGACGGAATGAGGAAAGCAGGAGGAGAAGGAGGAAGCGATTTGCCATCCTAAGCACCAAAAGTGAGCACGCACCCAAAACATGAAGGCTGATTCTGTTCAGGGCGAAACCACCCAGAAAAAGAAAAAGAAACGATACCTCTCCTTCAGCGAGACATCAGATGATCTTGGGGAAAATCTGGGGAGATCTCATACAAATCTCGTGAGATCTCGGCCCATTTCTGGAGACGTAGGCCCGAAAATCCTTCGCACCTGTGGCAAACTCCCTGGCCCTTGGCTGGATCGTTTAGGCCCTCTGGAGCAGGGATGGCTGGTGTTCCTAATGGAAACAGTGAATACACATGGAAGGGTTGGGCGGAATTCTCCTTTCCTAATGGTTCACAGGCAGCCCTTGAGAAAGGCACAGTGTGTCTCCCACCTCAAACCATGTTGGTCAGCATCCTGGCCCTTCGGCATCTAAACCATCGGTGGGCCAGCTGGATGCTTATTCCTCCAAGGGATTTGTCCACATGGAAGCGCTGGGCAGAATTGTCCTTTCCTAATCGGGCCCAGGAATGCCTTGAGAGAGACACAAAGTTTCTCACCCCTCAATCCCTGGTGTTTCAGCATCCTGGCTCTAAGGCATCGGAACCACTGATGGGCCAGGTGCACGCTTCTTCACGGAAGCGATTGATACGGATGGAAGTGTCGGGCAGATTCCTGTTTTCCTACGTCGTCCCAGGAATGCCCTTCGGAAAGGCACAGCATGGAAGTGGTGGCGAGAATTCCACTTTCCTCATTTGTCACAGACATGGCCCTTGGAAAGACACCAAGTGCCTCACACCGAAATCCCCGTTGTTTCAGCATCCTGGCTCTAAAGCAGTTAAGAAGGGCCGGTACGTGGGCCAGGCGGATGCTGACTCACACTCATCCAGACGTGTGAGAAGCAGGAGAGTGGAGGGGGAAAGAAGGAACAACGGTCCCCATTGCAGGATGGTGAGCAGAGAGGCAGCCCCCATGGGGGCTCTTCCCAGCTCTCAATACCTTAATGCTCTCTGCAGTAGCCTCAGAAGGCCCTCGACATGAAAGAAAATAGACCTCTTTCCTTCACCGTACCTCCGTGATTTGGGAGGGAAATCTCATGTGACGCCAAGCCAAGCTTTTAGATCTCACCCATATCGAGCCAGTTCTCACGGAAATTTCACCAGATCCGTCCAAATCACGTGAGATCTCACCCACACGTCCGGAGACCTCTAGCCATACATCCCGATATCTCATCCTCAGCTCATGAGGTTTCTCTCCAGACCCGGGAAGAACTCATCCACACCTCGGAGATAGCGAGCCCGGCCTCGCGAGATCTCACCCAAATCTTCTGATATGGCAGGCTCAGCTCTGGTCTTCTGTGGCCAAAACTTGATGCATCTGTGACCAATCACCCAGGCTCTGGGGGCGGTGGTGTGGGGAAATGGCCCTCCCCAGCCCAGACTGCTTTGAGCCACTTCGGTGCTTAGGGATGGCACATTCCAGAAGTGTGCACAACGTCCAATAGCTCCAGTGGTCGAAATACTCCCAGGCACACCAGGAGGGAATCAACAATTTGTCTCCCACGTCAATCCCTGCAATCGCAACATCTTTGACGTGGGGGTAATAAGGGAGCCGTGAAAACAGAAGGAGCAGGCCTGCTGAAGCGTTTTTCACACTCAACCCGAAGGACGGAGTGAGAAAGGCAGGAACAGGAGGGAAAAGCAATGCGCCACCCCAGGCACGAGAAGGTGGCACCCATTGATAACGTTCAGGATGACTCTCTTGAGCGCACAACCAGCCAGAAAAAGACAAAGAAGAGACACCTCTTCTTTAGCCAGAGATCACCTGATCTTGGGGAAAATCTTGGGACGTCTCATTGAAATCTGTGGAGATCACGGCGCATTTAGGGAGATCCAGGGCCAAAAACCGTTCGCCCGTGGGGCAAACTTGCTGGCCCCTGGGCGGATCTTGTAACCCGTACGTAGCAGGGATTGCTGTGCTCCCAGTGTCAGTAGGGAACCCACACGGAGGGGTTGGGCAGCAGTCAACTTTCCTCATTGGTCCCAGGCATGCCCTTCAAGAAGACACACAGGGTGTCTCCCTCAATCCCTGTTGTTTCAGCATCCTGGCTCTAAAGCAGGTAAGAAAGGAGCTTGGATGCGGGATGAATGGGCCAGGGCAAAGCTCCTTCCCACTCACGGCGAGGTGACCGGCACAGGAGAGCAGGAGGGGAAACCAGAAGCCAAAGGGCCCACTGCAGGACGGTGAGAACGGAGGCAGGCCCGTGGGGGCTTTCCCTGGCTCTCCACACCTTAAAGCTCAGTGCACTAGCCACACAACACCGCGGAAATGTTGAAAGAATCTATACCTCTTGCCTTCCCCGGACCTCAGGTGATTTGGGGATCAATCTGCTGAGGTGACAGCCCGGCTCTTGCGAGATCTCAGGGAAATCTCGCCAGATCTTATGGAAATCTCACCAGACTCGGTCCAAATCAGGTGAGATCTCCCGCCCAACGCGTGAGATTTCCCGCCCAACCCGGTGAGGTTTCCCGCCAAACCTGGTGAGATTTCCAGGCAAACATGGCGAGATATCCCGCCAACCTGGTGAGATTTCGGGCCAAACCGGGGAAGGCCTCCCACCAACCCTGGCGAGACAGCCCCCAAACCTGGGGAGAGATCTCGCCAAACATCGTGAGGTATCCCGCTGGGCCTCGTCCGATACGCCAGGAAACCTGGGGTGCTATCCCTCCAAACCGCGGGAGATGTCCCTCCAAACCGCGGGAGATGTCCCGAAAACCCTTGTGACGTTCCCCGACAACCCTCTTGAGAATTGCCGCCGACCCGCGTGAGTTTCCCGGCCAAACCCCGTGAGTTTCCCGGCCAATCCTCGTGAGGTTCCCCGCCCAAGCGCATGAGTTTTCCCACCAAACCTCGTGAGTTTGCCTGCCATACGTCGCGCGTTTCCCGGCCACCCTCGTGAGCTTTCTAGCCCGACCTCCTGGGATTTCCAGCCGAACGTCGTGAGATTTCCAACCCCACCTCGTGAGATTTCCAGCCAGACCTCGTTTGCTTTGCCGCCAAACGTCCTGGGATTGCCAGCCAGACCTCGTGGGATCTGTGGCCCTGCCACTGATATCTACGGCCAACCGCAGATGCGTCTGTCACCAATCCCCCAGTCACAAGATGGGGGAGGGTGGAGAACTAGAACTCGCCAGCAGAGCCGGCTTTGCACCCCTTAGGCAGTTAGGGAAGGCCTAGGCCAGATGTGGGCCGAACTGCTAATACCTGCGCTTTGAGAATTGCTCCCAGGCGCCACGTGAGGGAAGAAAGAAGCTGTCTCCCACCTAAATCCCTGGTATCGCAACGTCCTGCGGGAGGACTGGGGAATAAGGGAGGACTGCATTCGGAATGAACGGGCCTGGTGAATACCTCTGCACACGAAACTCGAGGGACGGAATGAGGAAAGCAGGAGGAGAAGGAGGAAGCGATTTGCCATCCTAAGCACCAAAAGTGAGCACGCACCCAAAACATGAAGGCTGATTCTGTTCAGGGCGAAACCACCCAGAAAAAGAAAAAGAAACGATACCTCTCCTTCAGCGAGACATCAGATGATCTTGGGGAAAATCTGGGGAGATCTCATACAAATCTCGTGAGATCTCGGCCCATTTCTGGAGACGTAGGCCCGAAAATCCTTCGCACCTGTGGCAAACTCCCTGGCCCTTGGCTGGATCGTTTAGGCCCTCTGGAGCAGGGATGGCTGGTGTTCCTAATGGAAACAGTGAATACACATGGAAGGGTTGGGCGGAATTCTCCTTTCCTAATGGTTCACAGGCAGCCCTTGAGAAAGGCACAGTGTGTCTCCCACCTCAAACCATGTTGGTCAGCATCCTGGCCCTTCGGCATCTAAACCATCGGTGGGCCAGCTGGATGCTTATTCCTCCAAGGGATTTGTCCACATGGAAGCGCTGGGCAGAATTGTCCTTTCCTAATCGGGCCCAGGAATGCCTTGAGAGAGACACAAAGTTTCTCACCCCTCAATCCCTGGTGTTTCAGCATCCTGGCTCTAAGGCATCGGAACCACTGATGGGCCAGGTGCACGCTTCTTCACGGAAGCGATTGATACGGATGGAAGTGTCGGGCAGATTCCTGTTTTCCTACGTCGTCCCAGGAATGCCCTTCGGAAAGGCACAGCATGGAAGTGGTGGCGAGAATTCCACTTTCCTCATTTGTCACAGACATGGCCCTTGGAAAGACACCAAGTGCCTCACACCGAAATCCCCGTTGTTTCAGCATCCTGGCTCTAAAGCAGTTAAGAAGGGCCGGTACGTGGGCCAGGCGGATGCTGACTCACACTCATCCAGACGTGTGAGAAGCAGGAGAGGGAGGGGGAAAGAAGGAACAACGGTCCCCATTGCAGGATGGTGAGCAGAGAGGCAGCCCCCGTGGGGGCTCTTCCCAGCTCTCAATACCTTAATGCTCTCTGCAGTAGCCTCAGAAGGCCCTCGACATGAAAGAAAATAGACCTCTTTCCTTCACCGTACCTCCGTGATTTGGGAGGGAAATCTCATGTGACGCCAAGCCAAGCTTTTAGATCTCACCCATATCGAGCCAGTTCTCACGGAAATTTCACCAGATCCGTCCAAATCACGTGAGATCTCACCCACACGTCCGGAGACCTCTAGCCATACATCCCGATATGTCATCCTCAGCTCATGAGGTTTCTCTCCAGACCCGGGAAGAGCTCATCCACACCTCGGAGATAGCGAGCCCGGCCTCGCGAGATCTCACCCAAATCTTCTGATATGGCAGGCTCAGCTCTGGTCTTCTGTGGCCAAAACTTGATGCATCTGTGACCAATCACCCAGGCTCTGGGGGCGGTGGTGTGGGGAAATGGCCCTCCCCAGCCCAGACTGCTTTGAGCCACTTCGGTGCTTAGGGATGGCACATTCCAGAAGTGTGCACAACGTCCAATAGCTCCAGTGGTCGAAATACTCCCAGGCACACCAGGAGGGAATCAACAATTTGTCTCCCACGCCAATCCCTGGAATCGCAACATCTTTGACGTGGGGGTAATAAGGGAGCCGTGAAAACAGAAGGAGCAGGCCTGCTGAAGCGTTTTTCACACTCAACCCGAAGGACGGAGTGAGAAAGGCAGGAACAGGAGGGAAAAGCAATGCGCCACCCCAGGCACGAGAAGGTGGCACCCATTGATAACGTTCAGGATGACTCTCTTGAGCGCACAACCAGCCAGAAAAAGACAAAGAAGAGACACCTCTTCTTTAGCCAGAGATCACCTGATCTTGGGGAAAATCTTGGGACGTCTCATTGAAATCTGTGGAGATCACGGCGCATTTAGGGAGATCCAGGGCCAAAAACCGTTCGCCCGTGGGGCAAACTTGCTGGCCCCTGGGCGGATCTTGTAACCCGTACGTAGCAGGGATTGCTGTGCTCCCAGTGTCTGTAGGGAACCCACACGGAGGGGTTGGGCAGCAGTCAACTTTCCTCATTGGTCCCAGGCATGCCCTTCAAGAAGACACACAGGGTGTCTCCCTCAATCCCTGTTGTTTCAGCATCCTGGCTCTAAAGCAGGTAAGAAAGGAGCTTGGATGCGGGATGAATGGGCCAGGGCAAAGCTCCTTCCCACTCACGGCGAGGTGACCGGCACAGGAGAGCAGGAGGGGAAACCAGAAGCCAAAGGGCCCACTGCAGGACGGTGAGAACGGAGGCAGGCCCGTGGGGGCTTTCCCTGGCTCTCCACACCTTAAAGCTCAGTGCACTAGCCACACAACACCGCGGAAATGTTGAAAGAATCTATACCTCTTGCCTTCCCCGGACCTCAGGTGATTTGGGGATCAATCTGCTGAGGTGACAGCCCGGCTCTTGCGAGATCTCAGGGAAATCTCGCCAGATCTTATGGAAATCTCACCAGACTCGGTCCAAATCAGGTGAGATCTCCCGCCCAACCCGTGAGATTTCCCGCCCAACCCGGTGAGGTTTCCCGCCAAACCTGGTGAGATTTCCAGGCAAACATGGCGAGATATCCCGCCAACCTGGTGAGATTTCGGGCCAAACCGGGGAAGGCCTCCCACCAACCCTGGCGAGACAGCCCCCAAACCTGGGGAGAGATCTCGCCAAACATCGTGAGGTATCCCGCTGGGCCTCGTCCGATACGCCAGGAAACCTGGGGTGCTATCCCTCCAAACCGCGGGAGATGTCCCTCCAAACCGCGGGAGATGTCCCGAAAACCCTTGTGACGTTCCCCGACAACCCTCTTGAGAATTGCCGCCGACCCGCGTGAGTTTCCCGGCCAAACCCCGTGAGTTTCCCGGCCAATCCTCGTGAGGTTCCCCGCCCAAGCGCATGAGTTTTCCCACCAAACCTCGTGAGTTTGCCTGCCATACGTCGCGCGTTTCCCGGCCACCCTCGTGAGCTTTCTAGCCCGACCTCCTGGGATTTCCAGCCGAACGTCGTGAGATTTCCAACCCCACCTCGTGAGATTTCCAGCCAGACCTCGTTTGCTTTGCCGCCAAACGTCCTGGGATTGCCAGCCAGACCTCGTGGGATCTGTGGCCCTGCCACTGATATCTACGGCCAACCGCAGATGCGTCTGTCACCAATCCCCCAGTCACAAGATGGGGGAGGGTGGAGAACTAGAACTCGCCAGCAGAGCCGGCTTTGCACCCCTTAGGCAGTTAGGGAAGGCCTAGGCCAGATGTGGGCCGAACTGCTAATACCTGCGCTTTGAGAATTGCTCCCCGGCGCCACGTGAGGGAAGAAAGAAGCTGTCTCCCACCTAAATCCCTGGTATCGCAACGTCCTGCGGGAGGACTGGGGAATAAGGGAGGACTGCATTCGGAATGAACGGGCCTGGTGAATACCTCTGCACACGAAACTCGAGGGACGGAATGAGGAAAGCAGGAGGAGAAGGAGGAAGCGATTTGCCATCCTAAGCACCAAAAGTGAGCACGCACCCAAAACATGAAGGCTGATTCTGTTCAGGGCGAAACCACCCAGAAAAAGAAAAAGAAACGATACCTCTCCTTCAGCGAGACATCAGATGATCTTGGGGAAAATCTGGGGAGATCTCATACAAATCTCGTGAGATCTCGGCCCATTTCTGGAGACGTAGGCCCGAAAATCCTTCGCACCTGTGGCAAACTCCCTGGCCCTTGGCTGGATCGTTTAGGCCCTCTGGAGCAGGGATGGCTGGTGTTCCTAATGGAAACAGTGAATACACATGGAAGGGTTGGGCGGAATTCTCCTTTCCTAATGGTTCACAGGCAGCCCTTGAGAAAGGCACAGTGTGTCTCCCACCTCAAACCATGTTGGTCAGCATCCTGGCCCTTCGGCCTCTAAACCATCGGTGGGCCAGCTGGATGCTTATTCCTCCAAGGGATTTGTCCACATGGAAGCGCTGGGCAGAATTGTCCTTTCCTAATCGGGCCCAGGAATGCCTTGAGAGAGACACAAAGTTTCTCACCCCTCAATCCCTGGTGTTTCAGCATCCTGGCTCTAAGGCATCGGAACCACTGATGGGCCAGGTGCACGCTTCTTCACGGAAGCGATTGATACGGATGGAAGTGTCGGGCAGATTCCTGTTTTCCTACGTCGTCCCAGGAATGCCCTTCGGAAAGGCACAGCATGGAAGTGGTGGCGAGAATTCCACTTTCCTCATTTGTCACAGACATGGCCCTTGGAAAGACACCAAGTGCCTCACACCGAAATCCCCGTTGTTTCAGCATCCTGGCTCTAAAGCAGTTAAGAAGGGCCGGTACGTGGGCCAGGCGGATGCTGACTCACACTCATCCAGACGTGTGAGAAGCAGGAGAGGGAGGGGGAAAGAAGGAACAACGGTCCCCATTGCAGGATGGTGAGCAGAGAGGCAGCCCCCGTGGGGGCTCTTCCCAGCTCTCAATACCTTAATGCTCTCTGCAGTAGCCTCAGAAGGCCCTCGACATGAAAGAAAATAGACCTCTTTCCTTCACCGTACCTCCGTGATTTGGGAGGGAAATCTCATGTGACGCCAAGCCAAGCTTTTAGATCTCACCCATATCGAGCCAGTTCTCACGGAAATTTCACCAGATCCGTCCAAATCACGTGAGATCTCACCCACACGTCCGGAGACCTCTAGCCATACATCCCGATATGTCATCCTCAGCTCATGAGGTTTCTCTCCAGACCCGGGAAGAGCTCATCCACACCTCGGAGATAGCGAGCCCGGCCTCGCGAGATCTCACCCAAATCTTCTGATATGGCAGGCTCAGCTCTGGTCTTCTGTGGCCAAAACTTGATGCATCTGTGACCAATCACCCAGGCTCTGGGGGCGGTGGTGTGGGGAAATGGCCCTCCCCAGCCCAGACTGCTTTGAGCCACTTCGGTGCTTAGGGATGGCACATTCCAGAAGTGTGCACAACGTCCAATAGCTCCAGTGGTCGAAATACTCCCAGGCACACCAGGAGGGAATCAACAATTTGTCTCCCACGCCAATCCCTGGAATCGCAACATCTTTGACGTGGGGGTAATAAGGGAGCCGTGAAAACAGAAGGAGCAGGCCTGCTGAAGCGTTTTTCACACTCAACCCGAAGGACGGAGTGAGAAAGGCAGGAACAGGAGGGAAAAGCAATGCGCCACCCCAGGCACGAGAAGGTGGCACCCATTGATAACGTTCAGGATGACTCTCTTGAGCGCACAACCAGCCAGAAAAAGACAAAGAAGAGACACCTCTTCTTTAGCCAGAGATCACCTGATCTTGGGGAAAATCTTGGGACGTCTCATTGAAATCTGTGGAGATCACGGCGCATTTAGGGAGATCCAGGGCCAAAAACCGTTCGCCCGTGGGGCAAACTTGCTGGCCCCTGGGCGGATCTTGTAACCCGTACGTAGCAGGGATTGCTGTGCTCCCAGTGTCAGTAGGGAACCCACACGGAGGGGTTGGGCAGCAGTCAACTTTCCTCATTGGTCCCAGGCATGCCCTTCAAGAAGACACACAGGGTGTCTCCCTCAATCCCTGTTGTTTCAGCATCCTGGCTCTAAAGCAGGTAAGAAAGGAGCTTGGATGCGGGATGAATGGGCCAGGGCAAAGCTCCTTCCCACTCACGGCGAGGTGACCGGCACAGGAGAGCAGGAGGGGAAACCAGAAGCCAAAGGGCCCACTGCAGGACGGTGAGAACGGAGGCAGGCCCGTGGGGGCTTTCCCTGGCTCTCCACACCTTAAAGCTCAGTGCACTAGCCACACAACACCGCGGAAATGTTGAAAGAATCTATACCTCTTGCCTTCCCCGGACCTCAGGTGATTTGGGGATCAATCTGCTGAGGTGACAGCCCGGCTCTTGCGAGATCTCAGGGAAATCTCGCCAGATCTTATGGAAATCTCACCAGACTCGGTCCAAATCAGGTGAGATCTCCCGCCCAACCCGTGAGATTTCCCGCCCAACCCGGTGAGGTTTCCCGCCAAACCTGGTGAGATTTCCAGGCAAACATGGCGAGATATCCCGCCAACCTGGTGAGATTTCGGGCCAAACCGGGGAAGGCCTCCCACCAACCCTGGCGAGACAGCCCCCAAACCTGGGGAGAGATCTCGCCAAACATCGTGAGGTATCCCGCTGGGCCTCGTCCGATACGCCAGGAAACCTGGGGTGCTATCCCTCCAAACCGCGGGAGATGTCCCTCCAAACCGCGGGAGATGTCCCGAAAACCCTTGTGACGTTCCCCGACAACCCTCTTGAGAATTGCCGCCGACCCGCGTGAGTTTCCCGGCCAAACCCCGTGAGTTTCCCGGCCAATCCTCGTGAGGTTCCCCGCCCAAGCGCATGAGTTTTCCCACCAAACCTCGTGAGTTTGCCTGCCATACGTCGCGCGTTTCCCGGCCACCCTCGTGAGCTTTCTAGCCCGACCTCCTGGGATTTCCAGCCGAACGTCGTGAGATTTCCAACCCCACCTCGTGAGATTTCCAGCCAGACCTCGTTTGCTTTGCCGCCAAACGTCCTGGGATTGCCAGCCAGACCTCGTGGGATCTGTGGCCCTGCCACTGATATCTACGGCCAACCGCAGATGCGTCTGTCACCAATCCCCCAGTCACAAGATGGGGGAGGGTGGAGAACTAGAACTCGCCAGCAGAGCCGGCTTTGCACCCCTTAGGCAGTTAGGGAAGGCCTAGGCCAGATGTGGGCCGAACTGCTAATACCTGCGCTTTGAGAATTGCTCCCCGGCGCCACGTGAGGGAAGAAAGAAGCTGTCTCCCACCTAAATCCCTGGTATCGCAACGTCCTGCGGGAGGACTGGGGAATAAGGGAGGACTGCATTCGGAATGAACGGGCCTGGTGAATACCTCTGCACACGAAACTCGAGGGACGGAATGAGGAAAGCAGGAGGAGAAGGAGGAAGCGATTTGCCATCCTAAGCACCAAAAGTGAGCACGCACCCAAAACATGAAGGCTGATTCTGTTCAGGGCGAAACCACCCAGAAAAAGAAAAAGAAACGATACCTCTCCTTCAGCGAGACATCAGATGATCTTGGGGAAAATCTGGGGAGATCTCATACAAATCTCGTGAGATCTCGGCCCATTTCTGGAGACGTAGGCCCGAAAATCCTTCGCACCTGTGGCAAACTCCCTGGCCCTTGGCTGGATCGTTTAGGCCCTCTGGAGCAGGGATGGCTGGTGTTCCTAATGGAAACAGTGAATACACATGGAAGGGTTGGGCGGAATTCTCCTTTCCTAATGGTTCACAGGCAGCCCTTGAGAAAGGCACAGTGTGTCTCCCACCTCAAACCATGTTGGTCAGCATCCTGGCCCTTCGGCATCTAAACCATCGGTGGGCCAGCTGGATGCTTATTCCTCCAAGGGATTTGTCCACATGGAAGCGCTGGGCAGAATTGTCCTTTCCTAATCGGGCCCAGGAATGCCTTGAGAGAGACACAAAGTTTCTCACCCCTCAATCCCTGGTGTTTCAGCATCCTGGCTCTAAGGCATCGGAACCACTGATGGGCCAGGTGCACGCTTCTTCACGGAAGCGATTGATACGGATGGAAGTGTCGGGCAGATTCCTGTTTTCCTACGTCATCCCAGGAATGCCCTTCGGAAAGGCACAGCATGGAAGTGGTGGCGAGAATTCCACTTTCCTCATTTGTCACAGACATGGCCCTTGGAAAGACACCAAGTGCCTCACACCGAAATCCCCGTTGTTTCAGCATCCTGGCTCTAAAGCAGTTAAGAAGGGCCGGTACGTGGGCCAGGCGGATGCTGACTCACACTCATCCAGACGTGTGAGAAGCAGGAGAGTGGAGGGGGAAAGAAGGAACAACGGTCCCCATTGCAGGATGGTGAGCAGAGAGGCAGCCCCCATGGGGGCTCTTCCCAGCTCTCAATACCTTAATGCTCTCTGCAGTAGCCTCAGAAGGCCCTCGACATGAAAGAAAATAGACCTCTTTCCTTCACCGTACCTCCGTGATTTGGGAGGGAAATCTCATGTGACGCCAAGCCAAGCTTTTAGATCTCACCCATATCGAGCCAGTTCTCACGGAAATTTCACCAGATCCGTCCAAATCACGTGAGATCTCACCCACACGTCCGGAGACCTCTAGCCATACATCCCGATATCTCATCCTCAGCTCATGAGGTTTCTCTCCAGACCCGGGAAGAACTCATCCACACCTCGGAGATAGCGAGCCCGGCCTCGCGAGATCTCACCCAAATCTTCTGATATGGCAGGCTCAGCTCTGGTCTTCTGTGGCCAAAACTTGATGCATCTGTGACCAATCACCCAGGCTCTGGGGGCGGTGGTGTGGGGAAATGGCCCTCCCCAGCCCAGACTGCTTTGAGCCACTTCGGTGCTTAGGGATGGCACATTCCAGAAGTGTGCACAACGTCCAATAGCTCCAGTGGTCGAAATACTCCCAGGCACACCAGGAGGGAATCAACAATTTGTCTCCCACGTCAATCCCTGGAATCGCAACATCTTTGACGTGGGGGTAATAAGGGAGCCGTGAAAACAGAAGGAGCAGGCCTGCTGAAGCGTTTTTCACACTCAACCCGAAGGACGGAGTGAGAAAGGCAGGAACAGGAGGGAAAAGCAATGCGCCACCCCAGGCACGAGAAGGTGGCACCCATTGATAACGTTCAGGATGACTCTCTTGAGCGCACAACCAGCCAGAAAAAGACAAAGAAGAGACACCTCTTCTTTAGCCAGAGATCACCTGATCTTGGGGAAAATCTTGGGACGTCTCATTGAAATCTGTGGAGATCACGGCGCATTTAGGGAGATCCAGGGCCAAAAACCGTTCGCCCGTGGGGCAAACTTGCTGGCCCCTGGGCGGATCTTGTAACCCGTACGTAGCAGGGATTGCTGTGCTCCCAGTGTCAGTAGGGAACCCACACGGAGGGGTTGGGCAGCAGTCAACTTTCCTCATTGGTCCCAGGCATGCCCTTCAAGAAGACACACAGGGTGTCTCCCTCAATCCCTGTTGTTTCAGCATCCTGGCTCTAAAGCAGGTAAGAAAGGAGCTTGGATGCGGGATGAATGGGCCAGGGCAAAGCTCCTTCCCACTCACGGCGAGGTGACCGGCACAGGAGAGCAGGAGGGGAAACCAGAAGCCAAAGGGCCCACTGCAGGACGGTGAGAACGGAGGCAGGCCCGTGGGGGCTTTCCCTGGCTCTCCACACCTTAAAGCTCAGTGCACTAGCCACACAACACCGCGGAAATGTTGAAAGAATCTATACCTCTTGCCTTCCCCGGACCTCAGGTGATTTGGGGATCAATCTGCTGAGGTGACAGCCCGGCTCTTGCGAGATCTCAGGGAAATCTCGCCAGATCTTATGGAAATCTCACCAGACTCGGTCCAAATCAGGTGAGATCTCCCGCCCAACGCGTGAGATTTCCCGCCCAACCCGGTGAGGTTTCCCGCCAAACCTGGTGAGATTTCCAGGCAAACATGGCGAGATATCCCGCCAACCTGGTGAGATTTCGGGCCAAACCGGGGAAGGCCTCCCACCAACCCTGGCGAGACAGCCCCCAAACCTGGGGAGAGATCTCGCCAAACATCGTGAGGTATCCCGCTGGGCCTCGTCCGATACGCCAGGAAACCTGGGGTGCTATCCCTCCAAACCGCGGGAGATGTCCCTCCAAACCGCGGGAGATGTCCCGAAAACCCTTGTGACGTTCCCCGACAACCCTCTTGAGAATTGCCGCCGACCCGCGTGAGTTTCCCGGCCAAACCCCGTGAGTTTCCCGGCCAATCCTCGTGAGGTTCCCCGCCCAAGCGCATGAGTTTTCCCACCAAACCTCGTGAGTTTGCCTGCCATACGTCGCGCGTTTCCCGGCCACCCTCGTGAGCTTTCTAGCCCGACCTCCTGGGATTTCCAGCCGAACGTCGTGAGATTTCCAACCCCACCTCGTGAGATTTCCAGCCAGACCTCGTTTGCTTTGCCGCCAAACGTCCTGGGATTGCCAGCCAGACCTCGTGGGATCTGTGGCCCTGCCACTGATATCTACGGCCAACCGCAGATGCGTCTGTCACCAATCCCCCAGTCACAAGATGGGGGAGGGTGGAGAACTAGAACTCGCCAGCAGAGCCGGCTTTGCACCCCTTAGGCAGTTAGGGAAGGCCTAGGCCAGATGTGGGCCGAACTGCTAATACCTGCGCTTTGAGAATTGCTCCCAGGCGCCACGTGAGGGAAGAAAGAAGCTGTCTCCCACCTAAATCCCTGGTATCGCAACGTCCTGCGGGAGGACTGGGGAATAAGGGAGGACTGCATTCGGAATGAACGGGCCTGGTGAATACCTCTGCACACGAAACTCGAGGGACGGAATGAGGAAAGCAGGAGGAGAAGGAGGAAGCGATTTGCCATCCTAAGCACCAAAAGTGAGCACGCACCCAAAACATGAAGGCTGATTCTGTTCAGGGCGAAACCACCCAGAAAAAGAAAAAGAAACGATACCTCTCCTTCAGCGAGACATCAGATGATCTTGGGGAAAATCTGGGGAGATCTCATACAAATCTCGTGAGATCTCGGCCCATTTCTGGAGACGTAGGCCCGAAAATCCTTCGCACCTGTGGCAAACTCCCTGGCCCTTGGCTGGATCGTTTAGGCCCTCTGGAGCAGGGATGGCTGGTGTTCCTAATGGAAACAGTGAATACACATGGAAGGGTTGGGCGGAATTCTCCTTTCCTAATGGTTCACAGGCAGCCCTTGAGAAAGGCACAGTGTGTCTCCCACCTCAAACCATGTTGGTCAGCATCCTGGCCCTTCGGCATCTAAACCATCGGTGGGCCAGCTGGATGCTTATTCCTCCAAGGGATTTGTCCACATGGAAGCGCTGGGCAGAATTGTCCTTTCCTAATCGGGCCCAGGAATGCCTTGAGAGAGACACAAAGTTTCTCACCCCTCAATCCCTGGTGTTTCAGCATCCTGGCTCTAAGGCATCGGAACCACTGATGGGCCAGGTGCACGCTTCTTCACGGAAGCGATTGATACGGATGGAAGTGTCGGGCAGATTCCTGTTTTCCTACGTCGTCCCAGGAATGCCCTTCGGAAAGGCACAGCATGGAAGTGGTGGCGAGAATTCCACTTTCCTCATTTGTCACAGACATGGCCCTTGGAAAGACACCAAGTGCCTCACACCGAAATCCCCGTTGTTTCAGCATCCTGGCTCTAAAGCAGTTAAGAAGGGCCGGTACGTGGGCCAGGCGGATGCTGACTCACACTCATCCAGACGTGTGAGAAGCAGGAGAGTGGAGGGGGAAAGAAGGAACAACGGTCCCCATTGCAGGATGGTGAGCAGAGAGGCAGCCCCCATGGGGGCTCTTCCCAGCTCTCAATACCTTAATGCTCTCTGCAGTAGCCTCAGAAGGCCCTCGACATGAAAGAAAATAGACCTCTTTCCTTCACCGTACCTCCGTGATTTGGGAGGGAAATCTCATGTGACGCCAAGCCAAGCTTTTAGATCTCACCCATATCGAGCCAGTTCTCACGGAAATTTCACCAGATCCGTCCAAATCACGTGAGATCTCACCCACACGTCCGGAGACCTCTAGCCATACATCCCGATATCTCATCCTCAGCTCATGAGGTTTCTCTCCAGACCCGGGAAGAACTCATCCACACCTCGGAGATAGCGAGCCCGGCCTCGCGAGATCTCACCCAAATCTTCTGATATGGCAGGCTCAGCTCTGGTCTTCTGTGGCCAAAACTTGATGCATCTGTGACCAATCACCCAGGCTCTGGGGGCGGTGGTGTGGGGAAATGGCCCTCCCCAGCCCAGACTGCTTTGAGCGACTTCAGTGCTTAGGGATGGCACATTCCAGAAGTGTGCACAACGTCCAATAGCTCCAGTGGTCGAAATACTCCCAGGCGCACCAGGAGGGAATCAACAATTTGTCTCCCACGTCAATCCCTGGAATCGCAACATCTTTGACGTGGGGGTAATAAGGGAGCCGTGAAAACAGAAGGAGCAGGCCTGCTGAAGCGTTTTTCACACTCAACCCGAAGGACGGAGTGAGAAAGGCAGGAACAGGAGGGAAAAGCAATGCGCCACCCCAGGCACGAGAAGGTGGCACCCATTGATAACGTTCAGGATGACTCTCTTGAGCGCACAACCAGCCAGAAAAAGACAAAGAAGAGACACCTCTTCTTTAGCCAGAGATCACCTGATCTTGGGGAAAATCTTGGGACGTCTCATTGAAATCTGTGGAGATCACGGCGCATTTAGGGAGATCCAGGGCCAAAAACCGTTCGCCCGTGGGGCAAACTTGCTGGCCCCTGGGCGGATCTTGTAACCCGTACGTAGCAGGGATTGCTGTGCTCCCAGTGTCAGTAGGGAACCCACACGGAGGGGTTGGGCAGCAGTCAACTTTCCTCATTGGTCCCAGGCATGCCCTTCAAGAAGACACACAGGGTGTCTCCCTCAATCCCTGTTGTTTCAGCATCCTGGCTCTAAAGCAGGTAAGAAAGGAGCTTGGATGCGGGATGAATGGGCCAGGGCAAAGCTCCTTCCCACTCACGGCGAGGTGACCGGCACAGGAGAGCAGGAGGGGAAACCAGAAGCCAAAGGGCCCACTGCAGGACGGTGAGAACGGAGGCAGGCCCGTGGGGGCTTTCCCTGGCTCTCCACACCTTAAAGCTCAGTGCACTAGCCACACAACACCGCGGAAATGTTGAAAGAATCTATACCTCTTGCCTTCCCCGGACCTCAGGTGATTTGGGGATCAATCTGCTGAGGTGACAGCCCGGCTCTTGCGAGATCTCAGGGAAATCTCGCCAGATCTTATGGAAATCTCACCAGACTCGGTCCAAATCAGGTGAGATCTCCCGCCCAACGCGTGAGATTTCCCGCCCAACCCGGTGAGGTTTCCCGCCAAACCTGGTGAGATTTCCAGGCAAACATGGCGAGATATCCCGCCAACCTGGTGAGATTTCGGGCCAAACCGGGGAAGGCCTCCCACCAACCCTGGCGAGACAGCCCCCAAACCTGGGGAGAGATCTCGCCAAACATCGTGAGGTATCCCGCTGGGCCTCGTCCGATACGCCAGGAAACCTGGGGTGCTATCCCTCCAAACCGCGGGAGATGTCCCTCCAAACCGCGGGAGATGTCCCGAAAACCCTTGTGACGTTCCCCGACAACCCTCTTGAGAATTGCCGCCGACCCGCGTGAGTTTCCCGGCCAAACCCCGTGAGTTTCCCGGCCAATCCTCGTGAGGTTCCCCGCCCAAGCGCATGAGTTTTCCCACCAAACCTCGTGAGTTTGCCTGCCATACGTCGCGCGTTTCCCGGCCACCCTCGTGAGCTTTCTAGCCCGACCTCCTGGGATTTCCAGCCGAACGTCGTGAGATTTCCAACCCCACCTCGTGAGATTTCCAGCCAGACCTCGTTTGCTTTGCCGCCAAACGTCCTGGGATTGCCAGCCAGACCTCGTGGGATCTGTGGCCCTGCCACTGATATCTACGGCCAACCGCAGATGCGTCTGTCACCAATCCCCCAGTCACAAGATGGGGGAGGGTGGAGAACTAGAACTCGCCAGCAGAGCCGGCTTTGCATCCCTTAGGCAGTTAGGGAAGGCCTAGGCCAGATGTGGGCCGAACTGCTAATACCTGCGCTTTGAGAATTGCTCCCAGGCGCCACGTGAGGGAAGAAAGAAGCTGTCTCCCACCTAAATCCCTGGTATCGCAACGTCCTGCGGGAGGACTGGGGAATAAGGGAGGACTGCATTCGGAATGAACGGGCCTGGTGAATACCTCTGCACACGAAACTCGAGGGACGGAATGAAGAAAGCAGGAGGAGAAGGAGGAAGCGATTTGCCATCCTAAGCACCAAAAGTGAGCACGCACCCAAAACATGAAGGCTGATTCTGTTCAGGGCGAAACCACCCAGAAAAAGAAAAAGAAACGATACCTCTCCTTCAGCGAGACATCAGATGATCTTGGGGAAAATCTGGGGAGATCTCATACAAATCTCGTGAGATCTCGGCCCATTTCTGGAGACGTAGGCCCGAAAATCCTTCGCACCTGTGGCAAACTCCCTGGCCCTTGGCTGGATCGTTTAGGCCCTCTGGAGCAGGGATGGCTGGTGTTCCTAATGGAAACAGTGAATACACATGGAAGGGTTGGGCGGAATTCTCCTTTCCTAATGGTTCACAGGCAGCCCTTGAGAAAGGCACAGTGTGTCTCCCACCTCAAACCATGTTGGTCAGCATCCTGGCCCTTCGGCATCTAAACCATCGGTGGGCCAGCTGGATGCTTATTCCTCCAAGGGATTTGTCCACATGGAAGCGCTGGGCAGAATTGTCCTTTCCTAATCGGGCCCAGGAATGCCTTGAGAGAGACACAAAGTTTCTCACCCCTCAATCCCTGGTGTTTCAGCATCCTGGCTCTAAGGCATCGGAACCACTGATGGGCCAGGTGCACGCTTCTTCACGGAAGCGATTGATACGGATGGAAGTGTCGGGCAGATTCCTGTTTTCCTACGTCGTCCCAGGAATGCCCTTCGGAAAGGCACAGCATGGAAGTGGTGGCGAGAATTCCACTTTCCTCATTTGTCACAGACATGGCCCTTGGAAAGACACCAAGTGCCTCACACCGAAATCCCCGTTGTTTCAGCATCCTGGCTCTAAAGCAGTTAAGAAGGGCCGGTACGTGGGCCAGGCGGATGCTGACTCACACTCATCCAGACGTGTGAGAAGCAGGAGAGTGGAGGGGGAAAGAAGGAACAACGGTCCCCATTGCAGGATGGTGAGCAGAGAGGCAGCCCCCGTGGGGGCTCTTCCCAGCTCTCAATACCTTAATGCTCTCTGCAGTAGCCTCAGAAGGCCCTCGACATGAAAGAAAATAGACCTCTTTCCTTCACCGTACCTCCGTGATTTGGGAGGGAAATCTCATGTGACGCCAAGCCAAGCTTTTAGATCTCACCCATATCGAGCCAGTTCTCACGGAAATTTCACCAGATCCGTCCAAATCACGTGAGATCTCACCCACACGTCCGGAGACCTCTAGCCATACATCCCGATATCTCATCCTCAGCTCATGAGGTTTCTCTCCAGACCCGGGAAGAACTCATCCACACCTCGGAGATAGCGAGCCCGGCCTCGCGAGATCTCACCCAAATCTTCTGATATGGCAGGCTCAGCTCTGGTCTTCTGTGGCCAAAACTTGATGCATCTGTGACCAATCACCCAGGCTCTGGGGGCGGTGGTGTGGGGAAATGGCCCTCCCCAGCCCAGACTGCTTTGAGCCACTTCGGTGCTTAGGGATGGCACATTCCAGAAGTGTGCACAACGTCCAATAGCTCCAGTGGTCGAAATACTCCCAGGCACACCAGGAGGGAATCAACAATTTGTCTCCCACGTCAATCCCTGGAATCGCAACATCTTTGACGTGGGGGTAATAAGGGAGCCGTGAAAACAGAAGGAGCAGGCCTGCTGAAGCGTTTTTCACACTCAACCCGAAGGACGGAGTGAGAAAGGCAGGAACAGGAGGGAAAAGCAATGCGCCACCCCAGGCACGAGAAGGTGGCACCCATTGATAACGTTCAGGATGACTCTCTTGAGCGCACAACCAGCCAGAAAAAGACAAAGAAGAGACACCTCTTCTTTAGCCAGAGATCACCTGATCTTGGGGAAAATCTTGGGACGTCTCATTGAAATCTGTGGAGATCACGGCGCATTTAGGGAGATCCAGGGCCAAAAACCGTTCGCCCGTGGGGCAAACTTGCTGGCCCCTGGGCGGATCTTGTAACCCGTACGTAGCAGGGATTGCTGTGCTCCCAGTGTCAGTAGGGAACCCACACGGAGGGGTTGGGCAGCAGTCAACTTTCCTCATTGGTCCCAGGCATGCCCTTCAAGAAGACACACAGGGTGTCTCCCTCAATCCCTGTTGTTTCAGCATCCTGGCTCTAAAGCAGGTAAGAAAGGAGCTTGGATGCGGGATGAATGGGCCAGGGCAAAGCTCCTTCCCACTCACGGCGAGGTGACCGGCACAGGAGAGCAGGAGGGGAAACCAGAAGCCAAAGGGCCCACTGCAGGACGGTGAGAACGGAGGCAGGCCCGTGGGGGCTTTCCCTGGCTCTCCACACCTTAAAGCTCAGTGCACTAGCCACACAACACCGCGGAAATGTTGAAAGAATCTATACCTCTTGCCTTCCCCGGACCTCAGGTGATTTGGGGATCAATCTGCTGAGGTGACAGCCCGGCTCTTGCGAGATCTCAGGGAAATCTCGCCAGATCTTATGGAAATCTCACCAGACTCGGTCCAAATCAGGTGAGATCTCCCGCCCAACGCGTGAGATTTCCCGCCCAACCCGGTGAGGTTTCCCGCCAAACCTGGTGAGATTTCCAGGCAAACATGGCGAGATATCCCGCCAACCTGGTGAGATTTCGGGCCAAACCGGGGAAGGCCTCCCACCAACCCTGGCGAGACAGCCCCCAAACCTGGGGAGAGATCTCGCCAAACATCGTGAGGTATCCCGCTGGGCCTCGTCCGATACGCCAGGAAACCTGGGGTGCTATCCCTCCAAACCGCGGGAGATGTCCCTCCAAACCGCGGGAGATGTCCCGAAAACCCTTGTGACGTTCCCCGACAACCCTCTTGAGAATTGCCGCCGACCCGCGTGAGTTTCCCGGCCAAACCCCGTGAGTTTCCCGGCCAATCCTCGTGAGGTTCCCCGCCCAAGCGCATGAGTTTTCCCACCAAACCTCGTGAGTTTGCCTGCCATACGTCGCGCGTTTCCCGGCCACCCTCGTGAGCTTTCTAGCCCGACCTCCTGGGATTTCCAGCCGAACGTCGTGAGATTTCCAACCCCACCTCGTGAGATTTCCAGCCAGACCTCGTTTGCTTTGCCGCCAAACGTCCTGGGATTGCCAGCCAGACCTCGTGGGATCTGTTGCCCTGCCACTGATATCTACGGCCAACCGCAGATGCGTCTGTCACCAATCCCCCAGTCACAAGATGGGGGAGGGTGGAGAACTAGAACTCGCCAGCAGAGCCGGCTTTGCACCCCTTAGGCAGTTAGGGAAGGCCTAGGCCAGATGTGGGCCGAACTGCTAATACCTGCGCTTTGAGAATTGCTCCCAGGCGCCACGTGAGGGAAGAAAGAAGCTGTCTCCCACCTAAATCCCTGGTATCGCAACGTCCTGCGGGAGGACTGGGGAATAAGGGAGGACTGCATTCGGAATGAACGGGCCTGGTGAATACCTCTGCACACGAAACTCGAGGGACGGAATGAGGAAAGCAGGAGGAGAAGGAGGAAGCGATTTGCCATCCTAAGCACCAAAAGTGAGCACGCACCCAAAACATGAAGGCTGATTCTGTTCAGGGCGAAACCACCCAGAAAAAGAAAAAGAAACGATACCTCTCCTTCAGCGAGACATCAGATGATCTTGGGGAAAATCTGGGGAGATCTCATACAAATCTCGTGAGATCTCGGCCCATTTCTGGAGACGTAGGCCCGAAAATCCTTCGCACCTGTGGCAAACTCCCTGGCCCTTGGCTGGATCGTTTAGGCCCTCTGGAGCAGGGATGGCTGGTGTTCCTAATGGAAACAGTGAATACACATGGAAGGGTTGGGCGGAATTCTCCTTTCCTAATGGTTCACAGGCAGCCCTTGAGAAAGGCACAGTGTGTCTCCCACCTCAAACCATGTTGGTCAGCATCCTGGCCCTTCGGCATCTAAACCATCGGTGGGCCAGCTGGATGCTTATTCCTCCAAGGGATTTGTCCACATGGAAGCGCTGGGCAGAATTGTCCTTTCCTAATCGGGCCCAGGAATGCCTTGAGAGAGACACAAAGTTTCTCACCCCTCAATCCCTGGTGTTTCAGCATCCTGGCTCTAAGGCATCGGAACCACTGATGGGCCAGGTGCACGCTTCTTCACGGAAGCGATTGATACGGATGGAAGTGTCGGGCAGATTCCTGTTTTCCTACGTCGTCCCAGGAATGCCCTTCGGAAAGGCACAGCATGGAAGTGGTGGCGAGAATTCCACTTTCCTCATTTGTCACAGACATGGCCCTTGGAAAGACACCAAGTGCCTCACACCGAAATCCCCGTTGTTTCAGCATCCTGGCTCTAAAGCAGTTAAGAAGGGCCGGTACGTGGGCCAGGCGGATGCTGACTCACACTCATCCAGACGTGTGAGAAGCAGGAGAGTGGAGGGGGAAAGAAGGAACAACGGTCCCCATTGCAGGATGGTGAGCAGAGAGGCAGCCCCCATGGGGGCTCTTCCCAGCTCTCAATACCTTAATGCTCTCTGCAGTAGCCTCAGAAGGCCCTCGACATGAAAGAAAATAGACCTCTTTCCTTCACCGTACCTCCGTGATTTGGGAGGGAAATCTCATGTGACGCCAAGCCAAGCTTTTAGATCTCACCCATATCGAGCCAGTTCTCACGGAAATTTCACCAGATCCGTCCAAATCACGTGAGATCTCACCCACACGTCCGGAGACCTCTAGCCATACATCCCGATATCTCATCCTCAGCTCATGAGGTTTCTCTCCAGACCCGGGAAGAACTCATCCACACCTCGGAGATAGCGAGCCCGGCCTCGCGAGATCTCACCCAAATCTTCTGATATGGCAGGCTCAGCTCTGGTCTTCTGTGGCCAAAACTTGATGCATCTGTGACCAATCACCCAGGCTCTGGGGGCGGTGGTGTGGGGAAATGGCCCTCCCCAGCCCAGACTGCTTTGAGCCACTTCGGTGCTTAGGGATGGCACATTCCAGAAGTGTGCACAACGTCCAATAGCTCCAGTGGTCGAAATACTCCCAGGCGCACCAGGAGGGAATCAACAATTTGTCTCCCACGTCAATCCCTGGAATCGCAACATCTTTGACGTGGGGGTAATAAGGGAGCCGTGAAAACAGAAGGAGCAGGCCTGCTGAAGCGTTTTTCACACTCAACCCGAAGGACGGAGTGAGAAAGGCAGGAACAGGAGGGAAAAGCAATGCGCCACCCCAGGCACGAGAAGGTGGCACCCATTGATAACGTTCAGGATGACTCTCTTGAGCGCACAACCAGCCAGAAAAAGACAAAGAAGAGACACCTCTTCTTTAGCCAGAGATCACCTGATCTTGGGGAAAATCTTGGGACGTCTCATTGAAATCTGTGGAGATCACGGCGCATTTAGGGAGATCCAGGGCCAAAAACCGTTCGCCCGTGGGGCAAACTTGCTGGCCCCTGGGCGGATCTTGTAACCCGTACGTAGCAGGGATTGCTGTGCTCCCAGTGTCAGTAGGGAACCCACACGGAGGGGTTGGGCAGCAGTCAACTTTCCTCATTGGTCCCAGGCATGCCCTTCAAGAAGACACACAGGGTGTCTCCCTCAATCCCTGTTGTTTCAGCATCCTGGCTCTAAAGCAGGTAAGAAAGGAGCTTGGATGCGGGATGAATGGGCCAGGGCAAAGCTCCTTCCCACTCACGGCGAGGTGACCGGCACAGGAGAGCAGGAGGGGAAACCAGAAGCCAAAGGGCCCACTGCAGGACGGTGAGAACGGAGGCAGGCCCGTGGGGGCTTTCCCTGGCTCTCCACACCTTAAAGCTCAGTGCACTAGCCACACAACACCGCGGAAATGTTGAAAGAATCTATACCTCTTGCCTTCCCCGGACCTCAGGTGATTTGGGGATCAATCTGCTGAGGTGACAGCCCGGCTCTTGCGAGATCTCAGGGAAATCTCGCCAGATCTTATGGAAATCTCACCAGACTCGGTCCAAATCAGGTGAGATCTCCCGCCCAACGCGTGAGATTTCCCGCCCAACCCGGTGAGGTTTCCCGCCAAACCTGGTGAGATTTCCAGGCAAACATGGCGAGATATCCCGCCAACCTGGTGAGATTTCGGGCCAAACCGGGGAAGGCCTCCCACCAACCCTGGCGAGACAGCCCCCAAACCTGGGGAGAGATCTCGCCAAACATCGTGAGGTATCCCGCTGGGCCTCGTCCGATACGCCAGGAAACCTGGGGTGCTATCCCTCCAAACCGCGGGAGATGTCCCTCCAAACCGCGGGAGATGTCCCGAAAACCCTTGTGACGTTCCCCGACAACCCTCTTGAGAATTGCCGCCGACCCGCGTGAGTTTCCCGGCCAAACCCCGTGAGTTTCCCGGCCAATCCTCGTGAGGTTCCCCGCCCAAGCGCATGAGTTTTCCCACCAAACCTCGTGAGTTTGCCTGCCATACGTCGCGCGTTTCCCGGCCACCCTCGTGAGCTTTCTAGCCCGACCTCCTGGGATTTCCAGCCGAACGTCGTGAGATTTCCAACCCCACCTCGTGAGATTTCCAGCCAGACCTCGTTTGCTTTGCCGCCAAACGTCCTGGGATTGCCAGCCAGACCTCGTGGGATCTGTGGCCCTGCCACTGATATCTACGGCCAACCGCAGATGCGTCTGTCACCAATCCCCCAGTCACAAGATGGGGGAGGGTGGAGAACTAGAACTCGCCAGCAGAGCCGGCTTTGCACCCCTTAGGCAGTTAGGGAAGGCCTAGGCCAGATGTGGGCCGAACTGCTAATACCTGCGCTTTGAGAATTGCTCCCAGGCGCCACGTGAGGGAAGAAAGAAGCTGTCTCCCACCTAAATCCCTGGTATCGCAACGTCCTGCGGGAGGACTGGGGAATAAGGGAGGACTGCATTCGGAATGAACGGGCCTGGTGAATACCTCTGCACACGAAACTCGAGGGACGGAATGAGGAAAGCAGGAGGAGAAGGAGGAAGCGATTTGCCATCCTAAGCACCAAAAGTGAGCACGCACCCAAAACATGAAGGCTGATTCTGTTCAGGGCGAAACCACCCAGAAAAAGAAAAAGAAACGATACCTCTCCTTCAGCGAGACATCAGATGATCTTGGGGAAAATCTGGGGAGATCTCATACAAATCTCGTGAGATCTCGGCCCATTTCTGGAGACGTAGGCCCGAAAATCCTTCGCACCTGTGGCAAACTCCCTGGCCCTTGGCTGGATCGTTTAGGCCCTCTGGAGCAGGGATGGCTGGTGTTCCTAATGGAAACAGTGAATACACATGGAAGGGTTGGGCGGAATTCTCCTTTCCTAATGGTTCACAGGCAGCCCTTGAGAAAGGCACAGTGTGTCTCCCACCTCAAACCATGTTGGTCAGCATCCTGGCCCTTCGGCATCTAAACCATCGGTGGGCCAGCTGGATGCTTATTCCTCCAAGGGATTTGTCCACATGGAAGCGCTGGGCAGAATTGTCCTTTCCTAATCGGGCCCAGGAATGCCTTGAGAGAGACACAAAGTTTCTCACCCCTCAATCCCTGGTGTTTCAGCATCCTGGCTCTAAGGCATCGGAACCACTGATGGGCCAGGTGCACGCTTCTTCACGGAAGCGATTGATACGGATGGAAGTGTCGGGCAGATTCCTGTTTTCCTACGTCGTCCCAGGAATGCCCTTCGGAAAGGCACAGCATGGAAGTGGTGGCGAGAATTCCACTTTCCTCATTTGTCACAGACATGGCCCTTGGAAAGACACCAAGTGCCTCACACCGAAATCCCCGTTGTTTCAGCATCCTGGCTCTAAAGCAGTTAAGAAGGGCCGGTACGTGGGCCAGGCGGATGCTGACTCACACTCATCCAGACGTGTGAGAAGCAGGAGAGTGGAGGGGGAAAGAAGGAACAACGGTCCCCATTGCAGGATGGTGAGCAGAGAGGCAGCCCCCATGGGGGCTCTTCCCAGCTCTCAATACCTTAATGCTCTCTGCAGTAGCCTCAGAAGGCCCTCGACATGAAAGAAAATAGACCTCTTTCCTTCACCGTACCTCCGTGATTTGGGAGGGAAATCTCATGTGACGCCAAGCCAAGCTTTTAGATCTCACCCATATCGAGCCAGTTCTCACGGAAATTTCACCAGATCCGTCCAAATCACGTGAGATCTCACCCACACGTCCGGAGACCTCTAGCCATACATCCCGATATCTCATCCTCAGCTCATGAGGTTTCTCTCCAGACCCGGGAAGAACTCATCCACACCTCGGAGATAGCGAGCCCGGCCTCGCGAGATCTCACCCAAATCTTCTGATATGGCAGGCTCAGCTCTGGTCTTCTGTGGCCAAAACTTGATGCATCTGTGACCAATCACCCAGGCTCTGGGGGCGGTGGTGTGGGGAAATGGCCCTCCCCAGCCCAGACTGCTTTGAGCCACTTCGGTGCTTAGGGATGGCACATTCCAGAAGTGTGCACAACGTCCAATAGCTCCAGTGGTCGAAATACTCCCAGGCGCACCAGGAGGGAATCAACAATTTGTCTCCCACGTCAATCCCTGGAATCGCAACATCTTTGACGTGGGGGTAATAAGGGAGCCGTGAAAACAGAAGGAGCAGGCCTGCTGAAGCGTTTTTCACACTCAACCCGAAGGACGGAGTGAGAAAGGCAGGAACAGGAGGGAAAAGCAATGCGCCACCCCAGGCACGAGAAGGTGGCACCCATTGATAACGTTCAGGATGACTCTCTTGAGCGCACAACCAGCCAGAAAAAGACAAAGAAGAGACACCTCTTCTTTAGCCAGAGATCACCTGATCTTGGGGAAAATCTTGGGACGTCTCATTGAAATCTGTGGAGATCACGGCGCATTTAGGGAGATCCAGGGCCAAAAACCGTTCGCCCGTGGGGCAAACTTGCTGGCCCCTGGGCGGATCTTGTAACCCGTACGTAGCAGGGATTGCTGTGCTCCCAGTGTCAGTAGGGAACCCACACGGAGGGGTTGGGCAGCAGTCAACTTTCCTCATTGGTCCCAGGCATGCCCTTCAAGAAGACACACAGGGTGTCTCCCTCAATCCCTGTTGTTTCAGCATCCTGGCTCTAAAGCAGGTAAGAAAGGAGCTTGGATGCGGGATGAATGGGCCAGGGCAAAGCTCCTTCCCACTCACGGCGAGGTGACCGGCACAGGAGAGCAGGAGGGGAAACCAGAAGCCAAAGGGCCCACTGCAGGACGGTGAGAACGGAGGCAGGCCCGTGGGGGCTTTCCCTGGCTCTCCACACCTTAAAGCTCAGTGCACTAGCCACACAACACCGCGGAAATGTTGAAAGAATCTATACCTCTTGCCTTCCCCGGACCTCAGGTGATTTGGGGATCAATCTGCTGAGGTGACAGCCCGGCTCTTGCGAGATCTCAGGGAAATCTCGCCAGATCTTATGGAAATCTCACCAGACTCGGTCCAAATCAGGTGAGATCTCCCGCCCAACGCGTGAGATTTCCCGCCCAACCCGGTGAGGTTTCCCGCCAAACCTGGTGAGATTTCCAGGCAAACATGGCGAGATATCCCGCCAACCTGGTGAGATTTCGGGCCAAACCGGGGAAGGCCTCCCACCAACCCTGGCGAGACAGCCCCCAAACCTGGGGAGAGATCTCGCCAAACATCGTGAGGTATCCCGCTGGGCCTCGTCCGATACGCCAGGAAACCTGGGGTGCTATCCCTCCAAACCGCGGGAGATGTCCCTCCAAACCGCGGGAGATGTCCCGAAAACCCTTGTGACGTTCCCCGACAACCCTCTTGAGAATTGCCGCCGACCCGCGTGAGTTTCCCGGCCAAACCCCGTGAGTTTCCCGGCCAATCCTCGTGAGGTTCCCCGCCCAAGCGCATGAGTTTTCCCACCAAACCTCGTGAGTTTGCCTGCCATACGTCGCGCGTTTCCCGGCCACCCTCGTGAGCTTTCTAGCCCGACCTCCTGGGATTTCCAGCCGAACGTCGTGAGATTTCCAACCCCACCTCGTGAGATTTCCAGCCAGACCTCGTTTGCTTTGCCGCCAAACGTCCTGGGATTGCCAGCCAGACCTCGTGGGATCTGTGGCCCTGCCACTGATATCTACGGCCAACCGCAGATGCGTCTGTCACCAATCCCCCAGTCACAAGATGGGGGAGGGTGGAGAACTAGAACTCGCCAGCAGAGCCGGCTTTGCATCCCTTAGGCAGTTAGGGAAGGCCTAGGCCAGATGTGGGCCGAACTGCTAATACCTGCGCTTTGAGAATTGCTCCCAGGCGCCACGTGAGGGAAGAAAGAAGCTGTCTCCCACCTAAATCCCTGGTATCGCAACGTCCTGCGGGAGGACTGGGGAATAAGGGAGGACTGCATTCGGAATGAACGGGCCTGGTGAATACCTCTGCACACGAAACTCGAGGGACGGAATGAGGAAAGCAGGAGGAGAAGGAGGAAGCGATTTGCCATCCTAAGCACCAAAAGTGAGCACGCACCCAAAACATGAAGGCTGATTCTGTTCAGGGCGAAACCACCCAGAAAAAGAAAAAGAAACGATACCTCTCCTTCAGCGAGACATCAGATGATCTTGGGGAAAATCTGGGGAGATCTCATACAAATCTCGTGAGATCTCGGCCCATTTCTGGAGACGTAGGCCCGAAAATCCTTCGCACCTGTGGCAAACTCCCTGGCCCTTGGCTGGATCGTTTAGGCCCTCTGGAGCAGGGATGGCTGGTGTTCCTAATGGAAACAGTGAATACACATGGAAGGGTTGGGCGGAATTCTCCTTTCCTAATGGTTCACAGGCAGCCCTTGAGAAAGGCACAGTGTGTCTCCCACCTCAAACCATGTTGGTCAGCATCCTGGCCCTTCGGCATCTAAACCATCGGTGGGCCAGCTGGATGCTTATTCCTCCAAGGGATTTGTCCACATGGAAGCGCTGGGCAGAATTGTCCTTTCCTAATCGGGCCCAGGAATGCCTTGAGAGAGACACAAAGTTTCTCACCCCTCAATCCCTGGTGTTTCAGCATCCTGGCTCTAAGGCATCGGAACCACTGATGGGCCAGGTGCACGCTTCTTCACGGAAGCGATTGATACGGATGGAAGTGTCGGGCAGATTCCTGTTTTCCTACGTCGTCCCAGGAATGCCCTTCGGAAAGGCACAGCATGGAAGTGGTGGCGAGAATTCCACTTTCCTCATTTGTCACAGACATGGCCCTTGGAAAGACACCAAGTGCCTCACACCGAAATCCCCGTTGTTTCAGCATCCTGGCTCTAAAGCAGTTAAGAAGGGCCGGTACGTGGGCCAGGCGGATGCTGACTCACACTCATCCAGACGTGTGAGAAGCAGGAGAGTGGAGGGGGAAAGAAGGAACAACGGTCCCCATTGCAGGATGGTGAGCAGAGAGGCAGCCCCCGTGGGGGCTCTTCCCAGCTCTCAATACCTTAATGCTCTCTGCAGTAGCCTCAGAAGGCCCTCGACATGAAAGAAAATAGACCTCTTTCCTTCACCGTACCTCCGTGATTTGGGAGGGAAATCTCATGTGACGCCAAGCCAAGCTTTTAGATCTCACCCATATCGAGCCAGTTCTCACGGAAATTTCACCAGATCCGTCCAAATCACGTGAGATCTCACCCACACGTCCGGAGACCTCTAGCCATACATCCCGATATCTCATCCTCAGCTCATGAGGTTTCTCTCCAGACCCGGGAAGAACTCATCCACACCTCGGAGATAGCGAGCCCGGCCTCGCGAGATCTCACCCAAATCTTCTGATATGGCAGGCTCAGCTCTGGTCTTCTGTGGCCAAAACTTGATGCATCTGTGACCAATCACCCAGGCTCTGGGGGCGGTGGTGTGGGGAAATGGCCCTCCCCAGCCCAGACTGCTTTGAGCCACTTCGGTGCTTAGGGATGGCACATTCCAGAAGTGTGCACAACGTCCAATAGCTCCAGTGGTCGAAATACTCCCAGGCACACCAGGAGGGAATCAACAATTTGTCTCCCACGTCAATCCCTGGAATCGCAACATCTTTGACGTGGGGGTAATAAGGGAGCCGTGAAAACAGAAGGAGCAGGCCTGCTGAAGCGTTTTTCACACTCAACCCGAAGGACGGAGTGAGAAAGGCAGGAACAGGAGGGAAAAGCAATGCGCCACCCCAGGCACGAGAAGGTGGCACCCATTGATAACGTTCAGGATGACTCTCTTGAGCGCACAACCAGCCAGAAAAAGACAAAGAAGAGACACCTCTTCTTTAGCCAGAGATCACCTGATCTTGGGGAAAATCTTGGGACGTCTCATTGAAATCTGTGGAGATCACGGCGCATTTAGGGAGATCCAGGGCCAAAAACCGTTCGCCCGTGGGGCAAACTTGCTGGCCCCTGGGCGGATCTTGTAACCCGTACGTAGCAGGGATTGCTGTGCTCCCAGTGTCAGTAGGGAACCCACACGGAGGGGTTGGGCAGCAGTCAACTTTCCTCATTGGTCCCAGGCATGCCCTTCAAGAAGACACACAGGGTGTCTCCCTCAATCCCTGTTGTTTCAGCATCCTGGCTCTAAAGCAGGTAAGAAAGGAGCTTGGATGCGGGATGAATGGGCCAGGGCAAAGCTCCTTCCCACTCACGGCGAGGTGACCGGCACAGGAGAGCAGGAGGGGAAACCAGAAGCCAAAGGGCCCACTGCAGGACGGTGAGAACGGAGGCAGGCCCGTGGGGGCTTTCCCTGGCTCTCCACACCTTAAAGCTCAGTGCACTAGCCACACAACACCGCGGAAATGTTGAAAGAATCTATACCTCTTGCCTTCCCCGGACCTCAGGTGATTTGGGGATCAATCTGCTGAGGTGACAGCCCGGCTCTTGCGAGATCTCAGGGAAATCTCGCCAGATCTTATGGAAATCTCACCAGACTCGGTCCAAATCAGGTGAGATCTCCCGCCCAACGCGTGAGATTTCCCGCCCAACCCGGTGAGGTTTCCCGCCAAACCTGGTGAGATTTCCAGGCAAACATGGCGAGATATCCCGCCAACCTGGTGAGATTTCGGGCCAAACCGGGGAAGGCCTCCCACCAACCCTGGCGAGACAGCCCCCAAACCTGGGGAGAGATCTCGCCAAACATCGTGAGGTATCCCGCTGGGCCTCGTCCGATACGCCAGGAAACCTGGGGTGCTATCCCTCCAAACCGCGGGAGATGTCCCTCCAAACCGCGGGAGATGTCCCGAAAACCCTTGTGACGTTCCCCGACAACCCTCTTGAGAATTGCCGCCGACCCGCGTGAGTTTCCCGGCCAAACCCCGTGAGTTTCCCGGCCAATCCTCGTGAGGTTCCCCGCCCAAGCGCATGAGTTTTCCCACCAAACCTCGTGAGTTTGCCTGCCATACGTCGCGCGTTTCCCGGCCACCCTCGTGAGCTTTCTAGCCCGACCTCCTGGGATTTCCAGCCGAACGTCGTGAGATTTCCAACCCCACCTCGTGAGATTTCCAGCCAGACCTCGTTTGCTTTGCCGCCAAACGTCCTGGGATTGCCAGCCAGACCTCGTGGGATCTGTGGCCCTGCCACTGATATCTACGGCCAACCGCAGATGCGTCTGTCACCAATCCCCCAGTCACAAGATGGGGGAGGGTGGAGAACTAGAACTCGCCAGCAGAGCCGGCTTTGCATCCCTTAGGCAGTTAGGGAAGGCCTAGGCCAGATGTGGGCCGAACTGCTAATACCTGCGCTTTGAGAATTGCTCCCAGGCGCCACGTGAGGGAAGAAAGAAGCTGTCTCCCACCTAAATCCCTGGTATCGCAACGTCCTGCGGGAGGACTGGGGAATAAGGGAGGACTGCATTCGGAATGAACGGGCCTGGTGAATACCTCTGCACACGAAACTCGAGGGACGGAATGAGGAAAGCAGGAGGAGAAGGAGGAAGCGATTTGCCATCCTAAGCACCAAAAGTGAGCACGCACCCAAAACATGAAGGCTGATTCTGTTCAGGGCGAAACCACCCAGAAAAAGAAAAAGAAACGATACCTCTCCTTCAGCGAGACATCAGATGATCTTGGGGAAAATCTGGGGAGATCTCATACAAATCTCGTGAGATCTCGGCCCATTTCTGGAGACGTAGGCCCGAAAATCCTTCGCACCTGTGGCAAACTCCCTGGCCCTTGGCTGGATCGTTTAGGCCCTCTGGAGCAGGGATGGCTGGTGTTCCTAATGGAAACAGTGAATACACATGGAAGGGTTGGGCGGAATTCTCCTTTCCTAATGGTTCACAGGCAGCCCTTGAGAAAGGCACAGTGTGTCTCCCACCTCAAACCATGTTGGTCAGCATCCTGGCCCTTCGGCATCTAAACCATCGGTGGGCCAGCTGGATGCTTATTCCTCCAAGGGATTTGTCCACATGGAAGCGCTGGGCAGAATTGTCCTTTCCTAATCGGGCCCAGGAATGCCTTGAGAGAGACACAAAGTTTCTCACCCCTCAATCCCTGGTGTTTCAGCATCCTGGCTCTAAGGCATCGGAACCACTGATGGGCCAGGTGCACGCTTCTTCACGGAAGCGATTGATACGGATGGAAGTGTCGGGCAGATTCCTGTTTTCCTACGTCGTCCCAGGAATGCCCTTCGGAAAGGCACAGCATGGAAGTGGTGGCGAGAATTCCACTTTCCTCATTTGTCACAGACATGGCCCTTGGAAAGACACCAAGTGCCTCACACCGAAATCCCCGTTGTTTCAGCATCCTGGCTCTAAAGCAGTTAAGAAGGGCCGGTACGTGGGCCAGGCGGATGCTGACTCACACTCATCCAGACGTGTGAGAAGCAGGAGAGTGGAGGGGGAAAGAAGGAACAACGGTCCCCATTGCAGGATGGTGAGCAGAGAGGCAGCCCCCGTGGGGGCTCTTCCCAGCTCTCAATACCTTAATGCTCTCTGCAGTAGCCTCAGAAGGCCCTCGACATGAAAGAAAATAGACCTCTTTCCTTCACCGTACCTCCGTGATTTGGGAGGGAAATCTCATGTGACGCCAAGCCAAGCTTTTAGATCTCACCCATATCGAGCCAGTTCTCACGGAAATTTCACCAGATCCGTCCAAATCACGTGAGATCTCACCCACACGTCCGGAGACCTCTAGCCATACATCCCGATATCTCATCCTCAGCTCATGAGGTTTCTCTCCAGACCCGGGAAGAACTCATCCACACCTCGGAGATAGCGAGCCCGGCCTCGCGAGATCTCACCCAAATCTTCTGATATGGCAGGCTCAGCTCTGGTCTTCTGTGGCCAAAACTTGATGCATCTGTGACCAATCACCCAGGCTCTGGGGGCGGTGGTGTGGGGAAATGGCCCTCCCCAGCCCAGACTGCTTTGAGCCACTTCGGTGCTTAGGGATGGCACATTCCAGAAGTGTGCACAACGTCCAATAGCTCCAGTGGTCGAAATACTCCCAGGCACACCAGGAGGGAATCAACAATTTGTCTCCCACGTCAATCCCTGGAATCGCAACATCTTTGACGTGGGGGTAATAAGGGAGCCGTGAAAACAGAAGGAGCAGGCCTGCTGAAGCGTTTTTCACACTCAACCCGAAGGACGGAGTGAGAAAGGCAGGAACAGGAGGGAAAAGCAATGCGCCACCCCAGGCACGAGAAGGTGGCACCCATTGATAACGTTCAGGATGACTCTCTTGAGCGCACAACCAGCCAGAAAAAGACAAAGAAGAGACACCTCTTCTTTAGCCAGAGATCACCTGATCTTGGGGAAAATCTTGGGACGTCTCATTGAAATCTGTGGAGATCACGGCGCATTTAGGGAGATCCAGGGCCAAAAACCGTTCGCCCGTGGGGCAAACTTGCTGGCCCCTGGGCGGATCTTGTAACCCGTACGTAGCAGGGATTGCTGTGCTCCCAGTGTCAGTAGGGAACCCACACGGAGGGGTTGGGCAGCAGTCAACTTTCCTCATTGGTCCCAGGCATGCCCTTCAAGAAGACACACAGGGTGTCTCCCTCAATCCCTGTTGTTTCAGCATCCTGGCTCTAAAGCAGGTAAGAAAGGAGCTTGGATGCGGGATGAATGGGCCAGGGCAAAGCTCCTTCCCACTCACGGCGAGGTGACCGGCACAGGAGAGCAGGAGGGGAAACCAGAAGCCAAAGGGCCCACTGCAGGACGGTGAGAACGGAGGCAGGCCCGTGGGGGCTTTCCCTGGCTCTCCACACCTTAAAGCTCAGTGCACTAGCCACACAACACCGCGGAAATGTTGAAAGAATCTATACCTCTTGCCTTCCCCGGACCTCAGGTGATTTGGGGATCAATCTGCTGAGGTGACAGCCCGGCTCTTGCGAGATCTCAGGGAAATCTCGCCAGATCTTATGGAAATCTCACCAGACTCGGTCCAAATCAGGTGAGATCTCCCGCCCAACGCGTGAGATTTCCCGCCCAACCCGGTGAGGTTTCCCGCCAAACCTGGTGAGATTTCCAGGCAAACATGGCGAGATATCCCGCCAACCTGGTGAGATTTCGGGCCAAACCGGGGAAGGCCTCCCACCAACCCTGGCGAGACAGCCCCCAAACCTGGGGAGAGATCTCGCCAAACATCGTGAGGTATCCCGCTGGGCCTCGTCCGATACGCCAGGAAACCTGGGGTGCTATCCCTCCAAACCGCGGGAGATGTCCCTCCAAACCGCGGGAGATGTCCCGAAAACCCTTGTGACGTTCCCCGACAACCCTCTTGAGAATTGCCGCCGACCCGCGTGAGTTTCCCGGCCAAACCCCGTGAGTTTCCCGGCCAATCCTCGTGAGGTTCCCCGCCCAAGCGCATGAGTTTTCCCACCAAACCTCGTGAGTTTGCCTGCCATACGTCGCGCGTTTCCCGGCCACCCTCGTGAGCTTTCTAGCCCGACCTCCTGGGATTTCCAGCCGAACGTCGTGAGATTTCCAACCCCACCTCGTGAGATTTCCAGCCAGACCTCGTTTGCTTTGCCGCCAAACGTCCTGGGATTGCCAGCCAGACCTCGTGGGATCTGTTGCCCTGCCACTGATATCTACGGCCAACCGCAGATGCGTCTGTCACCAATCCCCCAGTCACAAGATGGGGGAGGGTGGAGAACTAGAACTCGCCAGCAGAGCCGGCTTTGCACCCCTTAGGCAGTTAGGGAAGGCCTAGGCCAGATGTGGGCCGAACTGCTAATACCTGCGCTTTGAGAATTGCTCCCAGGCGCCACGTGAGGGAAGAAAGAAGCTGTCTCCCACCTAAATCCCTGGTATCGCAACGTCCTGCGGGAGGACTGGGGAATAAGGGAGGACTGCATTCGGAATGAACGGGCCTGGTGAATACCTCTGCACACGAAACTCGAGGGACGGAATGAGGAAAGCAGGAGGAGAAGGAGGAAGCGATTGGCCATCCTAAGCACCAAAAGTGAGCACGCACCCAAAACATGAAGGCTGATTCTGTTCAGGGCGAAACCACCCAGAAAAAGAAAAAGAAACGATACCTCTCCTTCAGCGAGACATCAGATGATCTTGGGGAAAATCTGGGGAGATCTCATACAAATCTCGTGAGATCTCGGCCCATTTCTGGAGACGTAGGCCCGAAAATCCTTCGCACCTGTGGCAAACTCCCTGGCCCTTGGCTGGATCGTTTAGGCCCTCTGGAGCAGGGATGGCTGGTGTTCCTAATGGAAACAGTGAATACACATGGAAGGGTTGGGCGGAATTCTCCTTTCCTAATGGTTCACAGGCAGCCCTTGAGAAAGGCACAGTGTGTCTCCCACCTCAAACCATGTTGGTCAGCATCCTGGCCCTTCGGCATCTAAACCATCGGTGGGCCAGCTGGATGCTTATTCCTCCAAGGGATTTGTCCACATGGAAGCGCTGGGCAGAATTGTCCTTTCCTAATCGGGCCCAGGAATGCCTTGAGAGAGACACAAAGTTTCTCACCCCTCAATCCCTGGTGTTTCAGCATCCTGGCTCTAAGGCATCGGAACCACTGATGGGCCAGGTGCACGCTTCTTCACGGAAGCGATTGATACGGATGGAAGTGTCGGGCAGATTCCTGTTTTCCTACGTCGTCCCAGGAATGCCCTTCGGAAAGGCACAGCATGGAAGTGGTGGCGAGAATTCCACTTTCCTCATTTGTCACAGACATGGCCCTTGGAAAGACACCAAGTGCCTCACACCGAAATCCCCGTTGTTTCAGCATCCTGGCTCTAAAGCAGTTAAGAAGGGCCGGTACGTGGGCCAGGCGGATGCTGACTCACACTCATCCAGACGTGTGAGAAGCAGGAGAGTGGAGGGGGAAAGAAGGAACAACGGTCCCCATTGCAGGATGGTGAGCAGAGAGGCAGCCCCCATGGGGGCTCTTCCCAGCTCTCAATACCTTAATGCTCTCTGCAGTAGCCTCAGAAGGCCCTCGACATGAAAGAAAATAGACCTCTTTCCTTCACCGTACCTCCGTGATTTGGGAGGGAAATCTCATGTGACGCCAAGCCAAGCTTTTAGATCTCACCCATATCGAGCCAGTTCTCACGGAAATTTCACCAGATCCGTCCAAATCACGTGAGATCTCACCCACACGTCCGGAGACCTCTAGCCATACATCCCGATATCTCATCCTCAGCTCATGAGGTTTCTCTCCAGACCCGGGAAGAACTCATCCACACCTCGGAGATAGCGAGCCCGGCCTCGCGAGATCTCACCCAAATCTTCTGATATGGCAGGCTCAGCTCTGGTCTTCTGTGGCCAAAACTTGATGCATCTGTGACCAATCACCCAGGCTCTGGGGGCGGTGGTGTGGGGAAATGGCCCTCCCCAGCCCAGACTGCTTTGAGCCACTTCGGTGCTTAGGGATGGCACATTCCAGAAGTGTGCACAACGTCCAATAGCTCCAGTGGTCGAAATACTCCCAGGCGCACCAGGAGGGAATCAACAATTTGTCTCCCACGTCAATCCCTGGAATCGCAACATCTTTGACGTGGGGGTAATAAGGGAGCCGTGAAAACAGAAGGAGCAGGCCTGCTGAAGCGTTTTTCACACTCAACCCGAAGGACGGAGTGAGAAAGGCAGGAACAGGAGGGAAAAGCAATGCGCCACCCCAGGCACGAGAAGGTGGCACCCATTGATAACGTTCAGGATGACTCTCTTGAGCGCACAACCAGCCAGAAAAAGACAAAGAAGAGACACCTCTTCTTTAGCCAGAGATCACCTGATCTTGGGGAAAATCTTGGGACGTCTCATTGAAATCTGTGGAGATCACGGCGCATTTAGGGAGATCCAGGGCCAAAAACCGTTCGCCCGTGGGGCAAACTTGCTGGCCCCTGGGCGGATCTTGTAACCCGTACGTAGCAGGGATTGCTGTGCTCCCAGTGTCAGTAGGGAACCCACACGGAGGGGTTGGGCAGCAGTCAACTTTCCTCATTGGTCCCAGGCATGCCCTTCAAGAAGACACACAGGGTGTCTCCCTCAATCCCTGTTGTTTCAGCATCCTGGCTCTAAAGCAGGTAAGAAAGGAGCTTGGATGCGGGATGAATGGGCCAGGGCAAAGCTCCTTCCCACTCACGGCGAGGTGACCGGCACAGGAGAGCAGGAGGGGAAACCAGAAGCCAAAGGGCCCACTGCAGGACGGTGAGAACGGAGGCAGGCCCGTGGGGGCTTTCCCTGGCTCTCCACACCTTAAAGCTCAGTGCACTAGCCACACAACACCGCGGAAATGTTGAAAGAATCTATACCTCTTGCCTTCCCCGGACCTCAGGTGATTTGGGGATCAATCTGCTGAGGTGACAGCCCGGCTCTTGCGAGATCTCAGGGAAATCTCGCCAGATCTTATGGAAATCTCACCAGACTCGGTCCAAATCAGGTGAGATCTCCCGCCCAACGCGTGAGATTTCCCGCCCAACCCGGTGAGGTTTCCCGCCAAACCTGGTGAGATTTCCAGGCAAACATGGCGAGATATCCCGCCAACCTGGTGAGATTTCGGGCCAAACCGGGGAAGGCCTCCCACCAACCCTGGCGAGACAGCCCCCAAACCTGGGGAGAGATCTCGCCAAACATCGTGAGGTATCCCGCTGGGCCTCGTCCGATACGCCAGGAAACCTGGGGTGCTATCCCTCCAAACCGCGGGAGATGTCCCTCCAAACCGCGGGAGATGTCCCGAAAACCCTTGTGACGTTCCCCGACAACCCTCTTGAGAATTGCCGCCGACCCGCGTGAGTTTCCCGGCCAAACCCCGTGAGTTTCCCGGCCAATCCTCGTGAGGTTCCCCGCCCAAGCGCATGAGTTTTCCCACCAAACCTCGTGAGTTTGCCTGCCATACGTCGCGCGTTTCCCGGCCACCCTCGTGAGCTTTCTAGCCCGACCTCCTGGGATTTCCAGCCGAACGTCGTGAGATTTCCAACCCCACCTCGTGAGATTTCCAGCCAGACCTCGTTTGCTTTGCCGCCAAACGTCCTGGGATTGCCAGCCAGACCTCGTGGGATCTGTTGCCCTGCCACTGATATCTACGGCCAACCGCAGATGCGTCTGTCACCAATCCCCCAGTCACAAGATGGGGGAGGGTGGAGAACTAGAACTCGCCAGCAGAGCCGGCTTTGCACCCCTTAGGCAGTTAGGGAAGGCCTAGGCCAGATGTGGGCCGAACTGCTAATACCTGCGCTTTGAGAATTGCTCCCAGGCGCCACGTGAGGGAAGAAAGAAGCTGTCTCCCACCTAAATCCCTGGTATCGCAACGTCCTGCGGGAGGACTGGGGAATAAGGGAGGACTGCATTCGGAATGAACGGGCCTGGTGAATACCTCTGCACACGAAACTCGAGGGACGGAATGAGGAAAGCAGGAGGAGAAGGAGGAAGCGATTGGCCATCCTAAGCACCAAAAGTGAGCACGCACCCAAAACATGAAGGCTGATTCTGTTCAGGGCGAAACCACCCAGAAAAAGAAAAAGAAACGATACCTCTCCTTCAGCGAGACATCAGATGATCTTGGGGAAAATCTGGGGAGATCTCATACAAATCTCGTGAGATCTCGGCCCATTTCTGGAGACGTAGGCCCGAAAATCCTTCGCACCTGTGGCAAACTCCCTGGCCCTTGGCTGGATCGTTTAGGCCCTCTGGAGCAGGGATGGCTGGTGTTCCTAATGGAAACAGTGAATACACATGGAAGGGTTGGGCGGAATTCTCCTTTCCTAATGGTTCACAGGCAGCCCTTGAGAAAGGCACAGTGTGTCTCCCACCTCAAACCATGTTGGTCAGCATCCTGGCCCTTCGGCATCTAAACCATCGGTGGGCCAGCTGGATGCTTATTCCTCCAAGGGATTTGTCCACATGGAAGCGCTGGGCAGAATTGTCCTTTCCTAATCGGGCCCAGGAATGCCTTGAGAGAGACACAAAGTTTCTCACCCCTCAATCCCTGGTGTTTCAGCATCCTGGCTCTAAGGCATCGGAACCACTGATGGGCCAGGTGCACGCTTCTTCACGGAAGCGATTGATACGGATGGAAGTGTCGGGCAGATTCCTGTTTTCCTACGTCGTCCCAGGAATGCCCTTCGGAAAGGCACAGCATGGAAGTGGTGGCGAGAATTCCACTTTCCTCATTTGTCACAGACATGGCCCTTGGAAAGACACCAAGTGCCTCACACCGAAATCCCCGTTGTTTCAGCATCCTGGCTCTAAAGCAGTTAAGAAGGGCCGGTACGTGGGCCAGGCGGATGCTGACTCACACTCATCCAGACGTGTGAGAAGCAGGAGAGTGGAGGGGGAAAGAAGGAACAACGGTCCCCATTGCAGGATGGTGAGCAGAGAGGCAGCCCCCATGGGGGCTCTTCCCAGCTCTCAATACCTTAATGCTCTCTGCAGTAGCCTCAGAAGGCCCTCGACATGAAAGAAAATAGACCTCTTTCCTTCACCGTACCTCCGTGATTTGGGAGGGAAATCTCATGTGACGCCAAGCCAAGCTTTTAGATCTCACCCATATCGAGCCAGTTCTCACGGAAATTTCACCAGATCCGTCCAAATCACGTGAGATCTCACCCACACGTCCGGAGACCTCTAGCCATACATCCCGATATCTCATCCTCAGCTCATGAGGTTTCTCTCCAGACCCGGGAAGAACTCATCCACACCTCGGAGATAGCGAGCCCGGCCTCGCGAGATCTCACCCAAATCTTCTGATATGGCAGGCTCAGCTCTGGTCTTCTGTGGCCAAAACTTGATGCATCTGTGACCAATCACCCAGGCTCTGGGGGCGGTGGTGTGGGGAAATGGCCCTCCCCAGCCCAGACTGCTTTGAGCCACTTCGGTGCTTAGGGATGGCACATTCCAGAAGTGTGCACAACGTCCAATAGCTCCAGTGGTCGAAATACTCCCAGGCGCACCAGGAGGGAATCAACAATTTGTCTCCCACGTCAATCCCTGGAATCGCAACATCTTTGACGTGGGGGTAATAAGGGAGCCGTGAAAACAGAAGGAGCAGGCCTGCTGAAGCGTTTTTCACACTCAACCCGAAGGACGGAGTGAGAAAGGCAGGAACAGGAGGGAAAAGCAATGCGCCACCCCAGGCACGAGAAGGTGGCACCCATTGATAACGTTCAGGATGACTCTCTTGAGCGCACAACCAGCCAGAAAAAGACAAAGAAGAGACACCTCTTCTTTAGCCAGAGATCACCTGATCTTGGGGAAAATCTTGGGACGTCTCATTGAAATCTGTGGAGATCACGGCGCATTTAGGGAGATCCAGGGCCAAAAACCGTTCGCCCGTGGGGCAAACTTGCTGGCCCCTGGGCGGATCTTGTAACCCGTACGTAGCAGGGATTGCTGTGCTCCCAGTGTCAGTAGGGAACCCACACGGAGGGGTTGGGCAGCAGTCAACTTTCCTCATTGGTCCCAGGCATGCCCTTCAAGAAGACACACAGGGTGTCTCCCTCAATCCCTGTTGTTTCAGCATCCTGGCTCTAAAGCAGGTAAGAAAGGAGCTTGGATGCGGGATGAATGGGCCAGGGCAAAGCTCCTTCCCACTCACGGCGAGGTGACCGGCACAGGAGAGCAGGAGGGGAAACCAGAAGCCAAAGGGCCCACTGCAGGACGGTGAGAACGGAGGCAGGCCCGTGGGGGCTTTCCCTGGCTCTCCACACCTTAAAGCTCAGTGCACTAGCCACACAACACCGCGGAAATGTTGAAAGAATCTATACCTCTTGCCTTCCCCGGACCTCAGGTGATTTGGGGATCAATCTGCTGAGGTGACAGCCCGGCTCTTGCGAGATCTCAGGGAAATCTCGCCAGATCTTATGGAAATCTCACCAGACTCGGTCCAAATCAGGTGAGATCTCCCGCCCAACGCGTGAGATTTCCCGCCCAACCCGGTGAGGTTTCCCGCCAAACCTGGTGAGATTTCCAGGCAAACATGGCGAGATATCCCGCCAACCTGGTGAGATTTCGGGCCAAACCGGGGAAGGCCTCCCACCAACCCTGGCGAGACAGCCCCCAAACCTGGGGAGAGATCTCGCCAAACATCGTGAGGTATCCCGCTGGGCCTCGTCCGATACGCCAGGAAACCTGGGGTGCTATCCCTCCAAACCGCGGGAGATGTCCCTCCAAACCGCGGGAGATGTCCCGAAAACCCTTGTGACGTTCCCCGACAACCCTCTTGAGAATTGCCGCCGACCCGCGTGAGTTTCCCGGCCAAACCCCGTGAGTTTCCCGGCCAATCCTCGTGAGGTTCCCCGCCCAAGCGCATGAGTTTTCCCACCAAACCTCGTGAGTTTGCCTGCCATACGTCGCGCGTTTCCCGGCCACCCTCGTGAGCTTTCTAGCCCGACCTCCTGGGATTTCCAGCCGAACGTCGTGAGATTTCCAACCCCACCTCGTGAGATTTCCAGCCAGACCTCGTTTGCTTTGCCGCCAAACGTCCTGGGATTGCCAGCCAGACCTCGTGGGATCTGTGGCCCTGCCACTGATATCTACGGCCAACCGCAGATGCGTCTGTCACCAATCCCCCAGTCACAAGATGGGGGAGGGTGGAGAACTAGAACTCGCCAGCAGAGCCGGCTTTGCACCCCTTAGGCAGTTAGGGAAGGCCTAGGCCAGATGTGGGCCGAACTGCTAATACCTGCGCTTTGAGAATTGCTCCCAGGCGCCACGTGAGGGAAGAAAGAAGCTGTCTCCCACCTAAATCCCTGGTATCGCAACGTCCTGCGGGAGGACTGGGGAATAAGGGAGGACTGCATTCGGAATGAACGGGCCTGGTGAATACCTCTGCACACGAAACTCGAGGGACGGAATGAGGAAAGCAGGAGGAGAAGGAGGAAGCGATTTGCCATCCTAAGCACCAAAAGTGAGCACGCACCCAAAACATGAAGGCTGATTCTGTTCAGGGCGAAACCACCCAGAAAAAGAAAAAGAAACGATACCTCTCCTTCAGCGAGACATCAGATGATCTTGGGGAAAATCTGGGGAGATCTCATACAAATCTCGTGAGATCTCGGCCCATTTCTGGAGACGTAGGCCCGAAAATCCTTCGCACCTGTGGCAAACTCCCTGGCCCTTGGCTGGATCGTTTAGGCCCTCTGGAGCAGGGATGGCTGGTGTTCCTAATGGAAACAGTGAATACACATGGAAGGGTTGGGCGGAATTCTCCTTTCCTAATGGTTCACAGGCAGCCCTTGAGAAAGGCACAGTGTGTCTCCCACCTCAAACCATGTTGGTCAGCATCCTGGCCCTTCGGCATCTAAACCATCGGTGGGCCAGCTGGATGCTTATTCCTCCAAGGGATTTGTCCACATGGAAGCGCTGGGCAGAATTGTCCTTTCCTAATCGGGCCCAGGAATGCCTTGAGAGAGACACAAAGTTTCTCACCCCTCAATCCCTGGTGTTTCAGCATCCTGGCTCTAAGGCATCGGAACCACTGATGGGCCAGGTGCACGCTTCTTCACGGAAGCGATTGATACGGATGGAAGTGTCGGGCAGATTCCTGTTTTCCTACGTCGTCCCAGGAATGCCCTTCGGAAAGGCACAGCATGGAAGTGGTGGCGAGAATTCCACTTTCCTCATTTGTCACAGACATGGCCCTTGGAAAGACACCAAGTGCCTCACACCGAAATCCCCGTTGTTTCAGCATCCTGGCTCTAAAGCAGTTAAGAAGGGCCGGTACGTGGGCCAGGCGGATGCTGACTCACACTCATCCAGACGTGTGAGAAGCAGGAGAGTGGAGGGGGAAAGAAGGAACAACGGTCCCCATTGCAGGATGGTGAGCAGAGAGGCAGCCCCCATGGGGGCTCTTCCCAGCTCTCAATACCTTAATGCTCTCTGCAGTAGCCTCAGAAGGCCCTCGACATGAAAGAAAATAGACCTCTTTCCTTCACCGTACCTCCGTGATTTGGGAGGGAAATCTCATGTGACGCCAAGCCAAGCTTTTAGATCTCACCCATATCGAGCCAGTTCTCACGGAAATTTCACCAGATCCGTCCAAATCACGTGAGATCTCACCCACACGTCCGGAGACCTCTAGCCATACATCCCGATATCTCATCCTCAGCTCATGAGGTTTCTCTCCAGACCCGGGAAGAACTCATCCACACCTCGGAGATAGCGAGCCCGGCCTCGCGAGATCTCACCCAAATCTTCTGATATGGCAGGCTCAGCTCTGGTCTTCTGTGGCCAAAACTTGATGCATCTGTGACCAATCACCCAGGCTCTGGGGGCGGTGGTGTGGGGAAATGGCCCTCCCCAGCCCAGACTGCTTTGAGCCACTTCGGTGCTTAGGGATGGCACATTCCAGAAGTGTGCACAACGTCCAATAGCTCCAGTGGTCGAAATACTCCCAGGCGCACCAGGAGGGAATCAACAATTTGTCTCCCACGTCAATCCCTGGAATCGCAACATCTTTGACGTGGGGGTAATAAGGGAGCCGTGAAAACAGAAGGAGCAGGCCTGCTGAAGCGTTTTTCACACTCAACCCGAAGGACGGAGTGAGAAAGGCAGGAACAGGAGGGAAAAGCAATGCGCCACCCCAGGCACGAGAAGGTGGCACCCATTGATAACGTTCAGGATGACTCTCTTGAGCGCACAACCAGCCAGAAAAAGACAAAGAAGAGACACCTCTTCTTTAGCCAGAGATCACCTGATCTTGGGGAAAATCTTGGGACGTCTCATTGAAATCTGTGGAGATCACGGCGCATTTAGGGAGATCCAGGGCCAAAAACCGTTCGCCCGTGGGGCAAACTTGCTGGCCCCTGGGCGGATCTTGTAACCCGTACGTAGCAGGGATTGCTGTGCTCCCAGTGTCAGTAGGGAACCCACACGGAGGGGTTGGGCAGCAGTCAACTTTCCTCATTGGTCCCAGGCATGCCCTTCAAGAAGACACACAGGGTGTCTCCCTCAATCCCTGTTGTTTCAGCATCCTGGCTCTAAAGCAGGTAAGAAAGGAGCTTGGATGCGGGATGAATGGGCCAGGGCAAAGCTCCTTCCCACTCACGGCGAGGTGACCGGCACAGGAGAGCAGGAGGGGAAACCAGAAGCCAAAGGGCCCACTGCAGGACGGTGAGAACGGAGGCAGGCCCGTGGGGGCTTTCCCTGGCTCTCCACACCTTAAAGCTCAGTGCACTAGCCACACAACACCGCGGAAATGTTGAAAGAATCTATACCTCTTGCCTTCCCCGGACCTCAGGTGATTTGGGGATCAATCTGCTGAGGTGACAGCCCGGCTCTTGCGAGATCTCAGGGAAATCTCGCCAGATCTTATGGAAATCTCACCAGACTCGGTCCAAATCAGGTGAGATCTCCCGCCCAACGCGTGAGATTTCCCGCCCAACCCGGTGAGGTTTCCCGCCAAACCTGGTGAGATTTCCAGGCAAACATGGCGAGATATCCCGCCAACCTGGTGAGATTTCGGGCCAAACCGGGGAAGGCCTCCCACCAACCCTGGCGAGACAGCCCCCAAACCTGGGGAGAGATCTCGCCAAACATCGTGAGGTATCCCGCTGGGCCTCGTCCGATACGCCAGGAAACCTGGGGTGCTATCCCTCCAAACCGCGGGAGATGTCCCTCCAAACCGCGGGAGATGTCCCGAAAACCCTTGTGACGTTCCCCGACAACCCTCTTGAGAATTGCCGCCGACCCGCGTGAGTTTCCCGGCCAAACCCCGTGAGTTTCCCGGCCAATCCTCGTGAGGTTCCCCGCCCAAGCGCATGAGTTTTCCCACCAAACCTCGTGAGTTTGCCTGCCATACGTCGCGCGTTTCCCGGCCACCCTCGTGAGCTTTCTAGCCCGACCTCCTGGGATTTCCAGCCGAACGTCGTGAGATTTCCAACCCCACCTCGTGAGATTTCCAGCCAGACCTCGTTTGCTTTGCCGCCAAACGTCCTGGGATTGCCAGCCAGACCTCGTGGGATCTGTGGCCCTGCCACTGATATCTACGGCCAACCGCAGATGCGTCTGTCACCAATCCCCCAGTCACAAGATGGGGGAGGGTGGAGAACTAGAACTCGCCAGCAGAGCCGGCTTTGCATCCCTTAGGCAGTTAGGGAAGGCCTAGGCCAGATGTGGGCCGAACTGCTAATACCTGCGCTTTGAGAATTGCTCCCAGGCGCCACGTGAGGGAAGAAAGAAGCTGTCTCCCACCTAAATCCCTGGTATCGCAACGTCCTGCGGGAGGACTGGGGAATAAGGGAGGACTGCATTCGGAATGAACGGGCCTGGTGAATACCTCTGCACACGAAACTCGAGGGACGGAATGAGGAAAGCAGGAGGAGAAGGAGGAAGCGATTTGCCATCCTAAGCACCAAAAGTGAGCACGCACCCAAAACATGAAGGCTGATTCTGTTCAGGGCGAAACCACCCAGAAAAAGAAAAAGAAACGATACCTCTCCTTCAGCGAGACATCAGATGATCTTGGGGAAAATCTGGGGAGATCTCATACAAATCTCGTGAGATCTCGGCCCATTTCTGGAGACGTAGGCCCGAAAATCCTTCGCACCTGTGGCAAACTCCCTGGCCCTTGGCTGGATCGTTTAGGCCCTCTGGAGCAGGGATGGCTGGTGTTCCTAATGGAAACAGTGAATACACATGGAAGGGTTGGGCGGAATTCTCCTTTCCTAATGGTTCACAGGCAGCCCTTGAGAAAGGCACAGTGTGTCTCCCACCTCAAACCATGTTGGTCAGCATCCTGGCCCTTCGGCATCTAAACCATCGGTGGGCCAGCTGGATGCTTATTCCTCCAAGGGATTTGTCCACATGGAAGCGCTGGGCAGAATTGTCCTTTCCTAATCGGGCCCAGGAATGCCTTGAGAGAGACACAAAGTTTCTCACCCCTCAATCCCTGGTGTTTCAGCATCCTGGCTCTAAGGCATCGGAACCACTGATGGGCCAGGTGCACGCTTCTTCACGGAAGCGATTGATACGGATGGAAGTGTCGGGCAGATTCCTGTTTTCCTACGTCGTCCCAGGAATGCCCTTCGGAAAGGCACAGCATGGAAGTGGTGGCGAGAATTCCACTTTCCTCATTTGTCACAGACATGGCCCTTGGAAAGACACCAAGTGCCTCACACCGAAATCCCCGTTGTTTCAGCATCCTGGCTCTAAAGCAGTTAAGAAGGGCCGGTACGTGGGCCAGGCGGATGCTGACTCACACTCATCCAGACGTGTGAGAAGCAGGAGAGTGGAGGGGGAAAGAAGGAACAACGGTCCCCATTGCAGGATGGTGAGCAGAGAGGCAGCCCCCGTGGGGGCTCTTCCCAGCTCTCAATACCTTAATGCTCTCTGCAGTAGCCTCAGAAGGCCCTCGACATGAAAGAAAATAGACCTCTTTCCTTCACCGTACCTCCGTGATTTGGGAGGGAAATCTCATGTGACGCCAAGCCAAGCTTTTAGATCTCACCCATATCGAGCCAGTTCTCACGGAAATTTCACCAGATCCGTCCAAATCACGTGAGATCTCACCCACACGTCCGGAGACCTCTAGCCATACATCCCGATATCTCATCCTCAGCTCATGAGGTTTCTCTCCAGACCCGGGAAGAACTCATCCACACCTCGGAGATAGCGAGCCCGGCCTCGCGAGATCTCACCCAAATCTTCTGATATGGCAGGCTCAGCTCTGGTCTTCTGTGGCCAAAACTTGATGCATCTGTGACCAATCACCCAGGCTCTGGGGGCGGTGGTGTGGGGAAATGGCCCTCCCCAGCCCAGACTGCTTTGAGCCACTTCGGTGCTTAGGGATGGCACATTCCAGAAGTGTGCACAACGTCCAATAGCTCCAGTGGTCGAAATACTCCCAGGCACACCAGGAGGGAATCAACAATTTGTCTCCCACGTCAATCCCTGGAATCGCAACATCTTTGACGTGGGGGTAATAAGGGAGCCGTGAAAACAGAAGGAGCAGGCCTGCTGAAGCGTTTTTCACACTCAACCCGAAGGACGGAGTGAGAAAGGCAGGAACAGGAGGGAAAAGCAATGCGCCACCCCAGGCACGAGAAGGTGGCACCCATTGATAACGTTCAGGATGACTCTCTTGAGCGCACAACCAGCCAGAAAAAGACAAAGAAGAGACACCTCTTCTTTAGCCAGAGATCACCTGATCTTGGGGAAAATCTTGGGACGTCTCATTGAAATCTGTGGAGATCACGGCGCATTTAGGGAGATCCAGGGCCAAAAACCGTTCGCCCGTGGGGCAAACTTGCTGGCCCCTGGGCGGATCTTGTAACCCGTACGTAGCAGGGATTGCTGTGCTCCCAGTGTCAGTAGGGAACCCACACGGAGGGGTTGGGCAGCAGTCAACTTTCCTCATTGGTCCCAGGCATGCCCTTCAAGAAGACACACAGGGTGTCTCCCTCAATCCCTGTTGTTTCAGCATCCTGGCTCTAAAGCAGGTAAGAAAGGAGCTTGGATGCGGGATGAATGGGCCAGGGCAAAGCTCCTTCCCACTCACGGCGAGGTGACCGGCACAGGAGAGCAGGAGGGGAAACCAGAAGCCAAAGGGCCCACTGCAGGACGGTGAGAACGGAGGCAGGCCCGTGGGGGCTTTCCCTGGCTCTCCACACCTTAAAGCTCAGTGCACTAGCCACACAACACCGCGGAAATGTTGAAAGAATCTATACCTCTTGCCTTCCCCGGACCTCAGGTGATTTGGGGATCAATCTGCTGAGGTGACAGCCCGGCTCTTGCGAGATCTCAGGGAAATCTCGCCAGATCTTATGGAAATCTCACCAGACTCGGTCCAAATCAGGTGAGATCTCCCGCCCAACGCGTGAGATTTCCCGCCCAACCCGGTGAGGTTTCCCGCCAAACCTGGTGAGATTTCCAGGCAAACATGGCGAGATATCCCGCCAACCTGGTGAGATTTCGGGCCAAACCGGGGAAGGCCTCCCACCAACCCTGGCGAGACAGCCCCCAAACCTGGGGAGAGATCTCGCCAAACATCGTGAGGTATCCCGCTGGGCCTCGTCCGATACGCCAGGAAACCTGGGGTGCTATCCCTCCAAACCGCGGGAGATGTCCCTCCAAACCGCGGGAGATGTCCCGAAAACCCTTGTGACGTTCCCCGACAACCCTCTTGAGAATTGCCGCCGACCCGCGTGAGTTTCCCGGCCAAACCCCGTGAGTTTCCCGGCCAATCCTCGTGAGGTTCCCCGCCCAAGCGCATGAGTTTTCCCACCAAACCTCGTGAGTTTGCCTGCCATACGTCGCGCGTTTCCCGGCCACCCTCGTGAGCTTTCTAGCCCGACCTCCTGGGATTTCCAGCCGAACGTCGTGAGATTTCCAACCCCACCTCGTGAGATTTCCAGCCAGACCTCGTTTGCTTTGCCGCCAAACGTCCTGGGATTGCCAGCCAGACCTCGTGGGATCTGTTGCCCTGCCACTGATATCTACGGCCAACCGCAGATGCGTCTGTCACCAATCCCCCAGTCACAAGATGGGGGAGGGTGGAGAACTAGAACTCGCCAGCAGAGCCGGCTTTGCACCCCTTAGGCAGTTAGGGAAGGCCTAGGCCAGATGTGGGCCGAACTGCTAATACCTGCGCTTTGAGAATTGCTCCCAGGCGCCACGTGAGGGAAGAAAGAAGCTGTCTCCCACCTAAATCCCTGGTATCGCAACGTCCTGCGGGAGGACTGGGGAATAAGGGAGGACTGCATTCGGAATGAACGGGCCTGGTGAATACCTCTGCACACGAAACTCGAGGGACGGAATGAGGAAAGCAGGAGGAGAAGGAGGAAGCGATTGGCCATCCTAAGCACCAAAAGTGAGCACGCACCCAAAACATGAAGGCTGATTCTGTTCAGGGCGAAACCACCCAGAAAAAGAAAAAGAAACGATACCTCTCCTTCAGCGAGACATCAGATGATCTTGGGGAAAATCTGGGGAGATCTCATACAAATCTCGTGAGATCTCGGCCCATTTCTGGAGACGTAGGCCCGAAAATCCTTCGCACCTGTGGCAAACTCCCTGGCCCTTGGCTGGATCGTTTAGGCCCTCTGGAGCAGGGATGGCTGGTGTTCCTAATGGAAACAGTGAATACACATGGAAGGGTTGGGCGGAATTCTCCTTTCCTAATGGTTCACAGGCAGCCCTTGAGAAAGGCACAGTGTGTCTCCCACCTCAAACCATGTTGGTCAGCATCCTGGCCCTTCGGCATCTAAACCATCGGTGGGCCAGCTGGATGCTTATTCCTCCAAGGGATTTGTCCACATGGAAGCGCTGGGCAGAATTGTCCTTTCCTAATCGGGCCCAGGAATGCCTTGAGAGAGACACAAAGTTTCTCACCCCTCAATCCCTGGTGTTTCAGCATCCTGGCTCTAAGGCATCGGAACCACTGATGGGCCAGGTGCACGCTTCTTCACGGAAGCGATTGATACGGATGGAAGTGTCGGGCAGATTCCTGTTTTCCTACGTCGTCCCAGGAATGCCCTTCGGAAAGGCACAGCATGGAAGTGGTGGCGAGAATTCCACTTTCCTCATTTGTCACAGACATGGCCCTTGGAAAGACACCAAGTGCCTCACACCGAAATCCCCGTTGTTTCAGCATCCTGGCTCTAAAGCAGTTAAGAAGGGCCGGTACGTGGGCCAGGCGGATGCTGACTCACACTCATCCAGACGTGTGAGAAGCAGGAGAGTGGAGGGGGAAAGAAGGAACAACGGTCCCCATTGCAGGATGGTGAGCAGAGAGGCAGCCCCCATGGGGGCTCTTCCCAGCTCTCAATACCTTAATGCTCTCTGCAGTAGCCTCAGAAGGCCCTCGACATGAAAGAAAATAGACCTCTTTCCTTCACCGTACCTCCGTGATTTGGGAGGGAAATCTCATGTGACGCCAAGCCAAGCTTTTAGATCTCACCCATATCGAGCCAGTTCTCACGGAAATTTCACCAGATCCGTCCAAATCACGTGAGATCTCACCCACACGTCCGGAGACCTCTAGCCATACATCCCGATATCTCATCCTCAGCTCATGAGGTTTCTCTCCAGACCCGGGAAGAACTCATCCACACCTCGGAGATAGCGAGCCCGGCCTCGCGAGATCTCACCCAAATCTTCTGATATGGCAGGCTCAGCTCTGGTCTTCTGTGGCCAAAACTTGATGCATCTGTGACCAATCACCCAGGCTCTGGGGGCGGTGGTGTGGGGAAATGGCCCTCCCCAGCCCAGACTGCTTTGAGCCACTTCGGTGCTTAGGGATGGCACATTCCAGAAGTGTGCACAACGTCCAATAGCTCCAGTGGTCGAAATACTCCCAGGCGCACCAGGAGGGAATCAACAATTTGTCTCCCACGTCAATCCCTGGAATCGCAACATCTTTGACGTGGGGGTAATAAGGGAGCCGTGAAAACAGAAGGAGCAGGCCTGCTGAAGCGTTTTTCACACTCAACCCGAAGGACGGAGTGAGAAAGGCAGGAACAGGAGGGAAAAGCAATGCGCCACCCCAGGCACGAGAAGGTGGCACCCATTGATAACGTTCAGGATGACTCTCTTGAGCGCACAACCAGCCAGAAAAAGACAAAGAAGAGACACCTCTTCTTTAGCCAGAGATCACCTGATCTTGGGGAAAATCTTGGGACGTCTCATTGAAATCTGTGGAGATCACGGCGCATTTAGGGAGATCCAGGGCCAAAAACCGTTCGCCCGTGGGGCAAACTTGCTGGCCCCTGGGCGGATCTTGTAACCCGTACGTAGCAGGGATTGCTGTGCTCCCAGTGTCAGTAGGGAACCCACACGGAGGGGTTGGGCAGCAGTCAACTTTCCTCATTGGTCCCAGGCATGCCCTTCAAGAAGACACACAGGGTGTCTCCCTCAATCCCTGTTGTTTCAGCATCCTGGCTCTAAAGCAGGTAAGAAAGGAGCTTGGATGCGGGATGAATGGGCCAGGGCAAAGCTCCTTCCCACTCACGGCGAGGTGACCGGCACAGGAGAGCAGGAGGGGAAACCAGAAGCCAAAGGGCCCACTGCAGGACGGTGAGAACGGAGGCAGGCCCGTGGGGGCTTTCCCTGGCTCTCCACACCTTAAAGCTCAGTGCACTAGCCACACAACACCGCGGAAATGTTGAAAGAATCTATACCTCTTGCCTTCCCCGGACCTCAGGTGATTTGGGGATCAATCTGCTGAGGTGACAGCCCGGCTCTTGCGAGATCTCAGGGAAATCTCGCCAGATCTTATGGAAATCTCACCAGACTCGGTCCAAATCAGGTGAGATCTCCCGCCCAACGCGTGAGATTTCCCGCCCAACCCGGTGAGGTTTCCCGCCAAACCTGGTGAGATTTCCAGGCAAACATGGCGAGATATCCCGCCAACCTGGTGAGATTTCGGGCCAAACCGGGGAAGGCCTCCCACCAACCCTGGCGAGACAGCCCCCAAACCTGGGGAGAGATCTCGCCAAACATCGTGAGGTATCCCGCTGGGCCTCGTCCGATACGCCAGGAAACCTGGGGTGCTATCCCTCCAAACCGCGGGAGATGTCCCTCCAAACCGCGGGAGATGTCCCGAAAACCCTTGTGACGTTCCCCGACAACCCTCTTGAGAATTGCCGCCGACCCGCGTGAGTTTCCCGGCCAAACCCCGTGAGTTTCCCGGCCAATCCTCGTGAGGTTCCCCGCCCAAGCGCATGAGTTTTCCCACCAAACCTCGTGAGTTTGCCTGCCATACGTCGCGCGTTTCCCGGCCACCCTCGTGAGCTTTCTAGCCCGACCTCCTGGGATTTCCAGCCGAACGTCGTGAGATTTCCAACCCCACCTCGTGAGATTTCCAGCCAGACCTCGTTTGCTTTGCCGCCAAACGTCCTGGGATTGCCAGCCAGACCTCGTGGGATCTGTTGCCCTGCCACTGATATCTACGGCCAACCGCAGATGCGTCTGTCACCAATCCCCCAGTCACAAGATGGGGGAGGGTGGAGAACTAGAACTCGCCAGCAGAGCCGGCTTTGCACCCCTTAGGCAGTTAGGGAAGGCCTAGGCCAGATGTGGGCCGAACTGCTAATACCTGCGCTTTGAGAATTGCTCCCAGGCGCCACGTGAGGGAAGAAAGAAGCTGTCTCCCACCTAAATCCCTGGTATCGCAACGTCCTGCGGGAGGACTGGGGAATAAGGGAGGACTGCATTCGGAATGAACGGGCCTGGTGAATACCTCTGCACACGAAACTCGAGGGACGGAATGAGGAAAGCAGGAGGAGAAGGAGGAAGCGATTGGCCATCCTAAGCACCAAAAGTGAGCACGCACCCAAAACATGAAGGCTGATTCTGTTCAGGGCGAAACCACCCAGAAAAAGAAAAAGAAACGATACCTCTCCTTCAGCGAGACATCAGATGATCTTGGGGAAAATCTGGGGAGATCTCATACAAATCTCGTGAGATCTCGGCCCATTTCTGGAGACGTAGGCCCGAAAATCCTTCGCACCTGTGGCAAACTCCCTGGCCCTTGGCTGGATCGTTTAGGCCCTCTGGAGCAGGGATGGCTGGTGTTCCTAATGGAAACAGTGAATACACATGGAAGGGTTGGGCGGAATTCTCCTTTCCTAATGGTTCACAGGCAGCCCTTGAGAAAGGCACAGTGTGTCTCCCACCTCAAACCATGTTGGTCAGCATCCTGGCCCTTCGGCATCTAAACCATCGGTGGGCCAGCTGGATGCTTATTCCTCCAAGGGATTTGTCCACATGGAAGCGCTGGGCAGAATTGTCCTTTCCTAATCGGGCCCAGGAATGCCTTGAGAGAGACACAAAGTTTCTCACCCCTCAATCCCTGGTGTTTCAGCATCCTGGCTCTAAGGCATCGGAACCACTGATGGGCCAGGTGCACGCTTCTTCACGGAAGCGATTGATACGGATGGAAGTGTCGGGCAGATTCCTGTTTTCCTACGTCGTCCCAGGAATGCCCTTCGGAAAGGCACAGCATGGAAGTGGTGGCGAGAATTCCACTTTCCTCATTTGTCACAGACATGGCCCTTGGAAAGACACCAAGTGCCTCACACCGAAATCCCCGTTGTTTCAGCATCCTGGCTCTAAAGCAGTTAAGAAGGGCCGGTACGTGGGCCAGGCGGATGCTGACTCACACTCATCCAGACGTGTGAGAAGCAGGAGAGTGGAGGGGGAAAGAAGGAACAACGGTCCCCATTGCAGGATGGTGAGCAGAGAGGCAGCCCCCATGGGGGCTCTTCCCAGCTCTCAATACCTTAATGCTCTCTGCAGTAGCCTCAGAAGGCCCTCGACATGAAAGAAAATAGACCTCTTTCCTTCACCGTACCTCCGTGATTTGGGAGGGAAATCTCATGTGACGCCAAGCCAAGCTTTTAGATCTCACCCATATCGAGCCAGTTCTCACGGAAATTTCACCAGATCCGTCCAAATCACGTGAGATCTCACCCACACGTCCGGAGACCTCTAGCCATACATCCCGATATCTCATCCTCAGCTCATGAGGTTTCTCTCCAGACCCGGGAAGAACTCATCCACACCTCGGAGATAGCGAGCCCGGCCTCGCGAGATCTCACCCAAATCTTCTGATATGGCAGGCTCAGCTCTGGTCTTCTGTGGCCAAAACTTGATGCATCTGTGACCAATCACCCAGGCTCTGGGGGCGGTGGTGTGGGGAAATGGCCCTCCCCAGCCCAGACTGCTTTGAGCCACTTCGGTGCTTAGGGATGGCACATTCCAGAAGTGTGCACAACGTCCAATAGCTCCAGTGGTCGAAATACTCCCAGGCGCACCAGGAGGGAATCAACAATTTGTCTCCCACGTCAATCCCTGGAATCGCAACATCTTTGACGTGGGGGTAATAAGGGAGCCGTGAAAACAGAAGGAGCAGGCCTGCTGAAGCGTTTTTCACACTCAACCCGAAGGACGGAGTGAGAAAGGCAGGAACAGGAGGGAAAAGCAATGCGCCACCCCAGGCACGAGAAGGTGGCACCCATTGATAACGTTCAGGATGACTCTCTTGAGCGCACAACCAGCCAGAAAAAGACAAAGAAGAGACACCTCTTCTTTAGCCAGAGATCACCTGATCTTGGGGAAAATCTTGGGACGTCTCATTGAAATCTGTGGAGATCACGGCGCATTTAGGGAGATCCAGGGCCAAAAACCGTTCGCCCGTGGGGCAAACTTGCTGGCCCCTGGGCGGATCTTGTAACCCGTACGTAGCAGGGATTGCTGTGCTCCCAGTGTCAGTAGGGAACCCACACGGAGGGGTTGGGCAGCAGTCAACTTTCCTCATTGGTCCCAGGCATGCCCTTCAAGAAGACACACAGGGTGTCTCCCTCAATCCCTGTTGTTTCAGCATCCTGGCTCTAAAGCAGGTAAGAAAGGAGCTTGGATGCGGGATGAATGGGCCAGGGCAAAGCTCCTTCCCACTCACGGCGAGGTGACCGGCACAGGAGAGCAGGAGGGGAAACCAGAAGCCAAAGGGCCCACTGCAGGACGGTGAGAACGGAGGCAGGCCCGTGGGGGCTTTCCCTGGCTCTCCACACCTTAAAGCTCAGTGCACTAGCCACACAACACCGCGGAAATGTTGAAAGAATCTATACCTCTTGCCTTCCCCGGACCTCAGGTGATTTGGGGATCAATCTGCTGAGGTGACAGCCCGGCTCTTGCGAGATCTCAGGGAAATCTCGCCAGATCTTATGGAAATCTCACCAGACTCGGTCCAAATCAGGTGAGATCTCCCGCCCAACGCGTGAGATTTCCCGCCCAACCCGGTGAGGTTTCCCGCCAAACCTGGTGAGATTTCCAGGCAAACATGGCGAGATATCCCGCCAACCTGGTGAGATTTCGGGCCAAACCGGGGAAGGCCTCCCACCAACCCTGGCGAGACAGCCCCCAAACCTGGGGAGAGATCTCGCCAAACATCGTGAGGTATCCCGCTGGGCCTCGTCCGATACGCCAGGAAACCTGGGGTGCTATCCCTCCAAACCGCGGGAGATGTCCCTCCAAACCGCGGGAGATGTCCCGAAAACCCTTGTGACGTTCCCCGACAACCCTCTTGAGAATTGCCGCCGACCCGCGTGAGTTTCCCGGCCAAACCCCGTGAGTTTCCCGGCCAATCCTCGTGAGGTTCCCCGCCCAAGCGCATGAGTTTTCCCACCAAACCTCGTGAGTTTGCCTGCCATACGTCGCGCGTTTCCCGGCCACCCTCGTGAGCTTTCTAGCCCGACCTCCTGGGATTTCCAGCCGAACGTCGTGAGATTTCCAACCCCACCTCGTGAGATTTCCAGCCAGACCTCGTTTGCTTTGCCGCCAAACGTCCTGGGATTGCCAGCCAGACCTCGTGGGATCTGTGGCCCTGCCACTGATATCTACGGCCAACCGCAGATGCGTCTGTCACCAATCCCCCAGTCACAAGATGGGGGAGGGTGGAGAACTAGAACTCGCCAGCAGAGCCGGCTTTGCACCCCTTAGGCAGTTAGGGAAGGCCTAGGCCAGATGTGGGCCGAACTGCTAATACCTGCGCTTTGAGAATTGCTCCCAGGCGCCACGTGAGGGAAGAAAGAAGCTGTCTCCCACCTAAATCCCTGGTATCGCAACGTCCTGCGGGAGGACTGGGGAATAAGGGAGGACTGCATTCGGAATGAACGGGCCTGGTGAATACCTCTGCACACGAAACTCGAGGGACGGAATGAGGAAAGCAGGAGGAGAAGGAGGAAGCGATTTGCCATCCTAAGCACCAAAAGTGAGCACGCACCCAAAACATGAAGGCTGATTCTGTTCAGGGCGAAACCACCCAGAAAAAGAAAAAGAAACGATACCTCTCCTTCAGCGAGACATCAGATGATCTTGGGGAAAATCTGGGGAGATCTCATACAAATCTCGTGAGATCTCGGCCCATTTCTGGAGACGTAGGCCCGAAAATCCTTCGCACCTGTGGCAAACTCCCTGGCCCTTGGCTGGATCGTTTAGGCCCTCTGGAGCAGGGATGGCTGGTGTTCCTAATGGAAACAGTGAATACACATGGAAGGGTTGGGCGGAATTCTCCTTTCCTAATGGTTCACAGGCAGCCCTTGAGAAAGGCACAGTGTGTCTCCCACCTCAAACCATGTTGGTCAGCATCCTGGCCCTTCGGCATCTAAACCATCGGTGGGCCAGCTGGATGCTTATTCCTCCAAGGGATTTGTCCACATGGAAGCGCTGGGCAGAATTGTCCTTTCCTAATCGGGCCCAGGAATGCCTTGAGAGAGACACAAAGTTTCTCACCCCTCAATCCCTGGTGTTTCAGCATCCTGGCTCTAAGGCATCGGAACCACTGATGGGCCAGGTGCACGCTTCTTCACGGAAGCGATTGATACGGATGGAAGTGTCGGGCAGATTCCTGTTTTCCTACGTCGTCCCAGGAATGCCCTTCGGAAAGGCACAGCATGGAAGTGGTGGCGAGAATTCCACTTTCCTCATTTGTCACAGACATGGCCCTTGGAAAGACACCAAGTGCCTCACACCGAAATCCCCGTTGTTTCAGCATCCTGGCTCTAAAGCAGTTAAGAAGGGCCGGTACGTGGGCCAGGCGGATGCTGACTCACACTCATCCAGACGTGTGAGAAGCAGGAGAGTGGAGGGGGAAAGAAGGAACAACGGTCCCCATTGCAGGATGGTGAGCAGAGAGGCAGCCCCCATGGGGGCTCTTCCCAGCTCTCAATACCTTAATGCTCTCTGCAGTAGCCTCAGAAGGCCCTCGACATGAAAGAAAATAGACCTCTTTCCTTCACCGTACCTCCGTGATTTGGGAGGGAAATCTCATGTGACGCCAAGCCAAGCTTTTAGATCTCACCCATATCGAGCCAGTTCTCACGGAAATTTCACCAGATCCGTCCAAATCACGTGAGATCTCACCCACACGTCCGGAGACCTCTAGCCATACATCCCGATATCTCATCCTCAGCTCATGAGGTTTCTCTCCAGACCCGGGAAGAACTCATCCACACCTCGGAGATAGCGAGCCCGGCCTCGCGAGATCTCACCCAAATCTTCTGATATGGCAGGCTCAGCTCTGGTCTTCTGTGGCCAAAACTTGATGCATCTGTGACCAATCACCCAGGCTCTGGGGGCGGTGGTGTGGGGAAATGGCCCTCCCCAGCCCAGACTGCTTTGAGCCACTTCGGTGCTTAGGGATGGCACATTCCAGAAGTGTGCACAACGTCCAATAGCTCCAGTGGTCGAAATACTCCCAGGCACACCAGGAGGGAATCAACAATTTGTCTCCCACGTCAATCCCTGGAATCGCAACATCTTTGACGTGGGGGTAATAAGGGAGCCGTGAAAACAGAAGGAGCAGGCCTGCTGAAGCGTTTTTCACACTCAACCCGAAGGACGGAGTGAGAAAGGCAGGAACAGGAGGGAAAAGCAATGCGCCACCCCAGGCACGAGAAGGTGGCACCCATTGATAACGTTCAGGATGACTCTCTTGAGCGCACAACCAGCCAGAAAAAGACAAAGAAGAGACACCTCTTCTTTAGCCAGAGATCACCTGATCTTGGGGAAAATCTTGGGACGTCTCATTGAAATCTGTGGAGATCACGGCGCATTTAGGGAGATCCAGGGCCAAAAACCGTTCGCCCGTGGGGCAAACTTGCTGGCCCCTGGGCGGATCTTGTAACCCGTACGTAGCAGGGATTGCTGTGCTCCCAGTGTCAGTAGGGAACCCACACGGAGGGGTTGGGCAGCAGTCAACTTTCCTCATTGGTCCCAGGCATGCCCTTCAAGAAGACACACAGGGTGTCTCCCTCAATCCCTGTTGTTTCAGCATCCTGGCTCTAAAGCAGGTAAGAAAGGAGCTTGGATGCGGGATGAATGGGCCAGGGCAAAGCTCCTTCCCACTCACGGCGAGGTGACCGGCACAGGAGAGCAGGAGGGGAAACCAGAAGCCAAAGGGCCCACTGCAGGACGGTGAGAACGGAGGCAGGCCCGTGGGGGCTTTCCCTGGCTCTCCACACCTTAAAGCTCAGTGCACTAGCCACACAACACCGCGGAAATGTTGAAAGAATCTATACCTCTTGCCTTCCCCGGACCTCAGGTGATTTGGGGATCAATCTGCTGAGGTGACAGCCCGGCTCTTGCGAGATCTCAGGGAAATCTCGCCAGATCTTATGGAAATCTCACCAGACTCGGTCCAAATCAGGTGAGATCTCCCGCCCAACGCGTGAGATTTCCCGCCCAACCCGGTGAGGTTTCCCGCCAAACCTGGTGAGATTTCCAGGCAAACATGGCGAGATATCCCGCCAACCTGGTGAGATTTCGGGCCAAACCGGGGAAGGCCTCCCACCAACCCTGGCGAGACAGCCCCCAAACCTGGGGAGAGATCTCGCCAAACATCGTGAGGTATCCCGCTGGGCCTCGTCCGATACGCCAGGAAACCTGGGGTGCTATCCCTCCAAACCGCGGGAGATGTCCCTCCAAACCGCGGGAGATGTCCCGAAAACCCTTGTGACGTTCCCCGACAACCCTCTTGAGAATTGCCGCCGACCCGCGTGAGTTTCCCGGCCAAACCCCGTGAGTTTCCCGGCCAATCCTCGTGAGGTTCCCCGCCCAAGCGCATGAGTTTTCCCACCAAACCTCGTGAGTTTGCCTGCCATACGTCGCGCGTTTCCCGGCCACCCTCGTGAGCTTTCTAGCCCGACCTCCTGGGATTTCCAGCCGAACGTCGTGAGATTTCCAACCCCACCTCGTGAGATTTCCAGCCAGACCTCGTTTGCTTTGCCGCCAAACGTCCTGGGATTGCCAGCCAGACCTCGTGGGATCTGTGGCCCTGCCACTGATATCTACGGCCAACCGCAGATGCGTCTGTCACCAATCCCCCAGTCACAAGATGGGGGAGGGTGGAGAACTAGAACTCGCCAGCAGAGCCGGCTTTGCACCCCTTAGGCAGTTAGGGAAGGCCTAGGCCAGATGTGGGCCGAACTGCTAATACCTGCGCTTTGAGAATTGCTCCCAGGCGCCACGTGAGGGAAGAAAGAAGCTGTCTCCCACCTAAATCCCTGGTATCGCAACGTCCTGCGGGAGGACTGGGGAATAAGGGAGGACTGCATTCGGAATGAACGGGCCTGGTGAATACCTCTGCACACGAAACTCGAGGGACGGAATGAGGAAAGCAGGAGGAGAAGGAGGAAGCGATTTGCCATCCTAAGCACCAAAAGTGAGCACGCACCCAAAACATGAAGGCTGATTCTGTTCAGGGCGAAACCACCCAGAAAAAGAAAAAGAAACGATACCTCTCCTTCAGCGAGACATCAGATGATCTTGGGGAAAATCTGGGGAGATCTCATACAAATCTCGTGAGATCTCGGCCCATTTCTGGAGACGTAGGCCCGAAAATCCTTCGCACCTGTGGCAAACTCCCTGGCCCTTGGCTGGATCGTTTAGGCCCTCTGGAGCAGGGATGGCTGGTGTTCCTAATGGAAACAGTGAATACACATGGAAGGGTTGGGCGGAATTCTCCTTTCCTAATGGTTCACAGGCAGCCCTTGAGAAAGGCACAGTGTGTCTCCCACCTCAAACCATGTTGGTCAGCATCCTGGCCCTTCGGCATCTAAACCATCGGTGGGCCAGCTGGATGCTTATTCCTCCAAGGGATTTGTCCACATGGAAGCGCTGGGCAGAATTGTCCTTTCCTAATCGGGCCCAGGAATGCCTTGAGAGAGACACAAAGTTTCTCACCCCTCAATCCCTGGTGTTTCAGCATCCTGGCTCTAAGGCATCGGAACCACTGATGGGCCAGGTGCACGCTTCTTCACGGAAGCGATTGATACGGATGGAAGTGTCGGGCAGATTCCTGTTTTCCTACGTCGTCCCAGGAATGCCCTTCGGAAAGGCACAGCATGGAAGTGGTGGCGAGAATTCCACTTTCCTCATTTGTCACAGACATGGCCCTTGGAAAGACACCAAGTGCCTCACACCGAAATCCCCGTTGTTTCAGCATCCTGGCTCTAAAGCAGTTAAGAAGGGCCGGTACGTGGGCCAGGCGGATGCTGACTCACACTCATCCAGACGTGTGAGAAGCAGGAGAGTGGAGGGGGAAAGAAGGAACAACGGTCCCCATTGCAGGATGGTGAGCAGAGAGGCAGCCCCCATGGGGGCTCTTCCCAGCTCTCAATACCTTAATGCTCTCTGCAGTAGCCTCAGAAGGCCCTCGACATGAAAGAAAATAGACCTCTTTCCTTCACCGTACCTCCGTGATTTGGGAGGGAAATCTCATGTGACGCCAAGCCAAGCTTTTAGATCTCACCCATATCGAGCCAGTTCTCACGGAAATTTCACCAGATCCGTCCAAATCACGTGAGATCTCACCCACACGTCCGGAGACCTCTAGCCATACATCCCGATATCTCATCCTCAGCTCATGAGGTTTCTCTCCAGACCCGGGAAGAACTCATCCACACCTCGGAGATAGCGAGCCCGGCCTCGCGAGATCTCACCCAAATCTTCTGATATGGCAGGCTCAGCTCTGGTCTTCTGTGGCCAAAACTTGATGCATCTGTGACCAATCACCCAGGCTCTGGGGGCGGTGGTGTGGGGAAATGGCCCTCCCCAGCCCAGACTGCTTTGAGCCACTTCGGTGCTTAGGGATGGCACATTCCAGAAGTGTGCACAACGTCCAATAGCTCCAGTGGTCGAAATACTCCCAGGCACACCAGGAGGGAATCAACAATTTGTCTCCCACGCCAATCCCTGGAATCGCAACATCTTTGACGTGGGGGTAATAAGGGAGCCGTGAAAACAGAAGGAGCAGGCCTGCTGAAGCGTTTTTCACACTCAACCCGAAGGACGGAGTGAGAAAGGCAGGAACAGGAGGGAAAAGCAATGCGCCACCCCAGGCACGAGAAGGTGGCACCCATTGATAACGTTCAGGATGACTCTCTTGAGCGCACAACCAGCCAGAAAAAGACAAAGAAGAGACACCTCTTCTTTAGCCAGAGATCACCTGATCTTGGGGAAAATCTTGGGACGTCTCATTGAAATCTGTGGAGATCACGGCGCATTTAGGGAGATCCAGGGCCAAAAACCGTTCGCCCGTGGGGCAAACTTGCTGGCCCCTGGGCGGATCTTGTAACCCGTACGTAGCAGGGATTGCTGTGCTCCCAGTGTCAGTAGGGAACCCACACGGAGGGGTTGGGCAGCAGTCAACTTTCCTCATTGGTCCCAGGCATGCCCTTCAAGAAGACACACAGGGTGTCTCCCTCAATCCCTGTTGTTTCAGCATCCTGGCTCTAAAGCAGGTAAGAAAGGAGCTTGGATGCGGGATGAATGGGCCAGGGCAAAGCTCCTTCCCACTCACGGCGAGGTGACCGGCACAGGAGAGCAGGAGGGGAAACCAGAAGCCAAAGGGCCCACTGCAGGACGGTGAGAACGGAGGCAGGCCCGTGGGGGCTTTCCCTGGCTCTCCACACCTTAAAGCTCAGTGCACTAGCCACACAACACCGCGGAAATGTTGAAAGAATCTATACCTCTTGCCTTCCCCGGACCTCAGGTGATTTGGGGATCAATCTGCTGAGGTGACAGCCCGGCTCTTGCGAGATCTCAGGGAAATCTCGCCAGATCTTATGGAAATCTCACCAGACTCGGTCCAAATCAGGTGAGATCTCCCGCCCAACGCGTGAGATTTCCCGCCCAACCCGGTGAGGTTTCCCGCCAAACCTGGTGAGATTTCCAGGCAAACATGGCGAGATATCCCGCCAACCTGGTGAGATTTCGGGCCAAACCGGGGAAGGCCTCCCACCAACCCTGGCGAGACAGCCCCCAAACCTGGGGAGAGATCTCGCCAAACATCGTGAGGTATCCCGCTGGGCCTCGTCCGATACGCCAGGAAACCTGGGGTGCTATCCCTCCAAACCGCGGGAGATGTCCCTCCAAACCGCGGGAGATGTCCCGAAAACCCTTGTGACGTTCCCCGACAACCCTCTTGAGAATTGCCGCCGACCCGCGTGAGTTTCCCGGCCAAACCCCGTGAGTTTCCCGGCCAATCCTCGTGAGGTTCCCCGCCCAAGCGCATGAGTTTTCCCACCAAACCTCGTGAGTTTGCCTGCCATACGTCGCGCGTTTCCCGGCCACCCTCGTGAGCTTTCTAGCCCGACCTCCTGGGATTTCCAGCCGAACGTCGTGAGATTTCCAACCCCACCTCGTGAGATTTCCAGCCAGACCTCGTTTGCTTTGCCGCCAAACGTCCTGGGATTGCCAGCCAGACCTCGTGGGATCTGTGGCCCTGCCACTGATATCTACGGCCAACCGCAGATGCGTCTGTCACCAATCCCCCAGTCACAAGATGGGGGAGGGTGGAGAACTAGAACTCGCCAGCAGAGCCGGCTTTGCACCCCTTAGGCAGTTAGGGAAGGCCTAGGCCAGATGTGGGCCGAACTGCTAATACCTGCGCTTTGAGAATTGCTCCCAGGCGCCACGTGAGGGAAGAAAGAAGCTGTCTCCCACCTAAATCCCTGGTATCGCAACGTCCTGCGGGAGGACTGGGGAATAAGGGAGGACTGCATTCGGAATGAACGGGCCTGGTGAATACCTCTGCACACGAAACTCGAGGGACGGAATGAGGAAAGCAGGAGGAGAAGGAGGAAGCGATTTGCCATCCTAAGCACCAAAAGTGAGCACGCACCCAAAACATGAAGGCTGATTCTGTTCAGGGCGAAACCACCCAGAAAAAGAAAAAGAAACGATACCTCTCCTTCAGCGAGACATCAGATGATCTTGGGGAAAATCTGGGGAGATCTCATACAAATCTCGTGAGATCTCGGCCCATTTCTGGAGACGTAGGCCCGAAAATCCTTCGCACCTGTGGCAAACTCCCTGGCCCTTGGCTGGATCGTTTAGGCCCTCTGGAGCAGGGATGGCTGGTGTTCCTAATGGAAACAGTGAATACACATGGAAGGGTTGGGCGGAATTCTCCTTTCCTAATGGTTCACAGGCAGCCCTTGAGAAAGGCACAGTGTGTCTCCCACCTCAAACCATGTTGGTCAGCATCCTGGCCCTTCGGCATCTAAACCATCGGTGGGCCAGCTGGATGCTTATTCCTCCAAGGGATTTGTCCACATGGAAGCGCTGGGCAGAATTGTCCTTTCCTAATCGGGCCCAGGAATGCCTTGAGAGAGACACAAAGTTTCTCACCCCTCAATCCCTGGTGTTTCAGCATCCTGGCTCTAAGGCATCGGAACCACTGATGGGCCAGGTGCACGCTTCTTCACGGAAGCGATTGATACGGATGGAAGTGTCGGGCAGATTCCTGTTTTCCTACGTCGTCCCAGGAATGCCCTTCGGAAAGGCACAGCATGGAAGTGGTGGCGAGAATTCCACTTTCCTCATTTGTCACAGACATGGCCCTTGGAAAGACACCAAGTGCCTCACACCGAAATCCCCGTTGTTTCAGCATCCTGGCTCTAAAGCAGTTAAGAAGGGCCGGTACGTGGGCCAGGCGGATGCTGACTCACACTCATCCAGACGTGTGAGAAGCAGGAGAGTGGAGGGGGAAAGAAGGAACAACGGTCCCCATTGCAGGATGGTGAGCAGAGAGGCAGCCCCCATGGGGGCTCTTCCCAGCTCTCAATACCTTAATGCTCTCTGCAGTAGCCTCAGAAGGCCCTCGACATGAAAGAAAATAGACCTCTTTCCTTCACCGTACCTCCGTGATTTGGGAGGGAAATCTCATGTGACGCCAAGCCAAGCTTTTAGATCTCACCCATATCGAGCCAGTTCTCACGGAAATTTCACCAGATCCGTCCAAATCACGTGAGATCTCACCCACACGTCCGGAGACCTCTAGCCATACATCCCGATATCTCATCCTCAGCTCATGAGGTTTCTCTCCAGACCCGGGAAGAACTCATCCACACCTCGGAGATAGCGAGCCCGGCCTCGCGAGATCTCACCCAAATCTTCTGATATGGCAGGCTCAGCTCTGGTCTTCTGTGGCCAAAACTTGATGCATCTGTGACCAATCACCCAGGCTCTGGGGGCGGTGGTGTGGGGAAATGGCCCTCCCCAGCCCAGACTGCTTTGAGCCACTTCGGTGCTTAGGGATGGCACATTCCAGAAGTGTGCACAACGTCCAATAGCTCCAGTGGTCGAAATACTCCCAGGCACACCAGGAGGGAATCAACAATTTGTCTCCCACGTCAATCCCTGGAATCGCAACATCTTTGACGTGGGGGTAATAAGGGAGCCGTGAAAACAGAAGGAGCAGGCCTGCTGAAGCGTTTTTCACACTCAACCCGAAGGACGGAGTGAGAAAGGCAGGAACAGGAGGGAAAAGCAATGCGCCACCCCAGGCACGAGAAGGTGGCACCCATTGATAACGTTCAGGATGACTCTCTTGAGCGCACAACCAGCCAGAAAAAGACAAAGAAGAGACACCTCTTCTTTAGCCAGAGATCACCTGATCTTGGGGAAAATCTTGGGACGTCTCATTGAAATCTGTGGAGATCACGGCGCATTTAGGGAGATCCAGGGCCAAAAACCGTTCGCCCGTGGGGCAAACTTGCTGGCCCCTGGGCGGATCTTGTAACCCGTACGTAGCAGGGATTGCTGTGCTCCCAGTGTCAGTAGGGAACCCACACGGAGGGGTTGGGCAGCAGTCAACTTTCCTCATTGGTCCCAGGCATGCCCTTCAAGAAGACACACAGGGTGTCTCCCTCAATCCCTGTTGTTTCAGCATCCTGGCTCTAAAGCAGGTAAGAAAGGAGCTTGGATGCGGGATGAATGGGCCAGGGCAAAGCTCCTTCCCACTCACGGCGAGGTGACCGGCACAGGAGAGCAGGAGGGGAAACCAGAAGCCAAAGGGCCCACTGCAGGACGGTGAGAACGGAGGCAGGCCCGTGGGGGCTTTCCCTGGCTCTCCACACCTTAAAGCTCAGTGCACTAGCCACACAACACCGCGGAAATGTTGAAAGAATCTATACCTCTTGCCTTCCCCGGACCTCAGGTGATTTGGGGATCAATCTGCTGAGGTGACAGCCCGGCTCTTGCGAGATCTCAGGGAAATCTCGCCAGATCTTATGGAAATCTCACCAGACTCGGTCCAAATCAGGTGAGATCTCCCGCCCAACGCGTGAGATTTCCCGCCCAACCCGGTGAGGTTTCCCGCCAAACCTGGTGAGATTTCCAGGCAAACATGGCGAGATATCCCGCCAACCTGGTGAGATTTCGGGCCAAACCGGGGAAGGCCTCCCACCAACCCTGGCGAGACAGCCCCCAAACCTGGGGAGAGATCTCGCCAAACATCGTGAGGTATCCCGCTGGGCCTCGTCCGATACGCCAGGAAACCTGGGGTGCTATCCCTCCAAACCGCGGGAGATGTCCCTCCAAACCGCGGGAGATGTCCCGAAAACCCTTGTGACGTTCCCCGACAACCCTCTTGAGAATTGCCGCCGACCCGCGTGAGTTTCCCGGCCAAACCCCGTGAGTTTCCCGGCCAATCCTCGTGAGGTTCCCCGCCCAAGCGCATGAGTTTTCCCACCAAACCTCGTGAGTTTGCCTGCCATACGTCGCGCGTTTCCCGGCCACCCTCGTGAGCTTTCTAGCCCGACCTCCTGGGATTTCCAGCCGAACGTCGTGAGATTTCCAACCCCACCTCGTGAGATTTCCAGCCAGACCTCGTTTGCTTTGCCGCCAAACGTCCTGGGATTGCCAGCCAGACCTCGTGGGATCTGTGGCCCTGCCACTGATATCTACGGCCAACCGCAGATGCGTCTGTCACCAATCCCCCAGTCACAAGATGGGGGAGGGTGGAGAACTAGAACTCGCCAGCAGAGCCGGCTTTGCACCCCTTAGGCAGTTAGGGAAGGCCTAGGCCAGATGTGGGCCGAACTGCTAATACCTGCGCTTTGAGAATTGCTCCCAGGCGCCACGTGAGGGAAGAAAGAAGCTGTCTCCCACCTAAATCCCTGGTATCGCAACGTCCTGCGGGAGGACTGGGGAATAAGGGAGGACTGCATTCGGAATGAACGGGCCTGGTGAATACCTCTGCACACGAAACTCGAGGGACGGAATGAGGAAAGCAGGAGGAGAAGGAGGAAGCGATTGGCCATCCTAAGCACCAAAAGTGAGCACGCACCCAAAACATGAAGGCTGATTCTGTTCAGGGCGAAACCACCCAGAAAAAGAAAAAGAAACGATACCTCTCCTTCAGCGAGACATCAGATGATCTTGGGGAAAATCTGGGGAGATCTCATACAAATCTCGTGAGATCTCGGCCCATTTCTGGAGACGTAGGCCCGAAAATCCTTCGCACCTGTGGCAAACTCCCTGGCCCTTGGCTGGATCGTTTAGGCCCTCTGGAGCAGGGATGGCTGGTGTTCCTAATGGAAACAGTGAATACACATGGAAGGGTTGGGCGGAATTCTCCTTTCCTAATGGTTCACAGGCAGCCCTTGAGAAAGGCACAGTGTGTCTCCCACCTCAAACCATGTTGGTCAGCATCCTGGCCCTTCGGCATCTAAACCATCGGTGGGCCAGCTGGATGCTTATTCCTCCAAGGGATTTGTCCACATGGAAGCGCTGGGCAGAATTGTCCTTTCCTAATCGGGCCCAGGAATGCCTTGAGAGAGACACAAAGTTTCTCACCCCTCAATCCCTGGTGTTTCAGCATCCTGGCTCTAAGGCATCGGAACCACTGATGGGCCAGGTGCACGCTTCTTCACGGAAGCGATTGATACGGATGGAAGTGTCGGGCAGATTCCTGTTTTCCTACGTCGTCCCAGGAATGCCCTTCGGAAAGGCACAGCATGGAAGTGGTGGCGAGAATTCCACTTTCCTCATTTGTCACAGACATGGCCCTTGGAAAGACACCAAGTGCCTCACACCGAAATCCCCGTTGTTTCAGCATCCTGGCTCTAAAGCAGTTAAGAAGGGCCGGTACGTGGGCCAGGCGGATGCTGACTCACACTCATCCAGACGTGTGAGAAGCAGGAGAGTGGAGGGGGAAAGAAGGAACAACGGTCCCCATTGCAGGATGGTGAGCAGAGAGGCAGCCCCCATGGGGGCTCTTCCCAGCTCTCAATACCTTAATGCTCTCTGCAGTAGCCTCAGAAGGCCCTCGACATGAAAGAAAATAGACCTCTTTCCTTCACCGTACCTCCGTGATTTGGGAGGGAAATCTCATGTGACGCCAAGCCAAGCTTTTAGATCTCACCCATATCGAGCCAGTTCTCACGGAAATTTCACCAGATCCGTCCAAATCACGTGAGATCTCACCCACACGTCCGGAGACCTCTAGCCATACATCCCGATATCTCATCCTCAGCTCATGAGGTTTCTCTCCAGACCCGGGAAGAACTCATCCACACCTCGGAGATAGCGAGCCCGGCCTCGCGAGATCTCACCCAAATCTTCTGATATGGCAGGCTCAGCTCTGGTCTTCTGTGGCCAAAACTTGATGCATCTGTGACCAATCACCCAGGCTCTGGGGGCGGTGGTGTGGGGAAATGGCCCTCCCCAGCCCAGACTGCTTTGAGCCACTTCGGTGCTTAGGGATGGCACATTCCAGAAGTGTGCACAACGTCCAATAGCTCCAGTGGTCGAAATACTCCCAGGCACACCAGGAGGGAATCAACAATTTGTCTCCCACGCCAATCCCTGGAATCGCAACATCTTTGACGTGGGGGTAATAAGGGAGCCGTGAAAACAGAAGGAGCAGGCCTGCTGAAGCGTTTTTCACACTCAACCCGAAGGACGGAGTGAGAAAGGCAGGAACAGGAGGGAAAAGCAATGCGCCACCCCAGGCACGAGAAGGTGGCACCCATTGATAACGTTCAGGATGACTCTCTTGAGCGCACAACCAGCCAGAAAAAGACAAAGAAGAGACACCTCTTCTTTAGCCAGAGATCACCTGATCTTGGGGAAAATCTTGGGACGTCTCATTGAAATCTGTGGAGATCACGGCGCATTTAGGGAGATCCAGGGCCAAAAACCGTTCGCCCGTGGGGCAAACTTGCTGGCCCCTGGGCGGATCTTGTAACCCGTACGTAGCAGGGATTGCTGTGCTCCCAGTGTCAGTAGGGAACCCACACGGAGGGGTTGGGCAGCAGTCAACTTTCCTCATTGGTCCCAGGCATGCCCTTCAAGAAGACACACAGGGTGTCTCCCTCAATCCCTGTTGTTTCAGCATCCTGGCTCTAAAGCAGGTAAGAAAGGAGCTTGGATGCGGGATGAATGGGCCAGGGCAAAGCTCCTTCCCACTCACGGCGAGGTGACCGGCACAGGAGAGCAGGAGGGGAAACCAGAAGCCAAAGGGCCCACTGCAGGACGGTGAGAACGGAGGCAGGCCCGTGGGGGCTTTCCCTGGCTCTCCACACCTTAAAGCTCAGTGCACTAGCCACACAACACCGCGGAAATGTTGAAAGAATCTATACCTCTTGCCTTCCCCGGACCTCAGGTGATTTGGGGATCAATCTGCTGAGGTGACAGCCCGGCTCTTGCGAGATCTCAGGGAAATCTCGCCAGATCTTATGGAAATCTCACCAGACTCGGTCCAAATCAGGTGAGATCTCCCGCCCAACGCGTGAGATTTCCCGCCCAACCCGGTGAGGTTTCCCGCCAAACCTGGTGAGATTTCCAGGCAAACATGGCGAGATATCCCGCCAACCTGGTGAGATTTCGGGCCAAACCGGGGAAGGCCTCCCACCAACCCTGGCGAGACAGCCCCCAAACCTGGGGAGAGATCTCGCCAAACATCGTGAGGTATCCCGCTGGGCCTCGTCCGATACGCCAGGAAACCTGGGGTGCTATCCCTCCAAACCGCGGGAGATGTCCCTCCAAACCGCGGGAGATGTCCCGAAAACCCTTGTGACGTTCCCCGACAACCCTCTTGAGAATTGCCGCCGACCCGCGTGAGTTTCCCGGCCAAACCCCGTGAGTTTCCCGGCCAATCCTCGTGAGGTTCCCCGCCCAAGCGCATGAGTTTTCCCACCAAACCTCGTGAGTTTGCCTGCCATACGTCGCGCGTTTCCCGGCCACCCTCGTGAGCTTTCTAGCCCGACCTCCTGGGATTTCCAGCCGAACGTCGTGAGATTTCCAACCCCACCTCGTGAGATTTCCAGCCAGACCTCGTTTGCTTTGCCGCCAAACGTCCTGGGATTGCCAGCCAGACCTCGTGGGATCTGTGGCCCTGCCACTGATATCTACGGCCAACCGCAGATGCGTCTGTCACCAATCCCCCAGTCACAAGATGGGGGAGGGTGGAGAACTAGAACTCGCCAGCAGAGCCGGCTTTGCACCCCTTAGGCAGTTAGGGAAGGCCTAGGCCAGATGTGGGCCGAACTGCTAATACCTGCGCTTTGAGAATTGCTCCCAGGCGCCACGTGAGGGGAGAAAGAAGCTGTCTCCCACCTAAATCCCTGGTATCGCAACGTCCTGCGGGAGGACTGGGGAATAAGGGAGGACTGCATTCGGAATGAACGGGCCTGGTGAATACCTCTGCACACGAAACTCGAGGGACGGAATGAGGAAAGCAGGAGGAGAAGGAGGAAGCGATTTGCCATCCTAAGCACCAAAAGTGAGCACGCACCCAAAACATGAAGGCTGATTCTGTTCAGGGCGAAACCACCCAGAAAAAGAAAAAGAAACGATACCTCTCCTTCAGCGAGACATCAGATGATCTTGGGGAAAATCTGGGGAGATCTCATACAAATCTCGTGAGATCTCGGCCCATTTCTGGAGACGTAGGCCCGAAAATCCTTCGCACCTGTGGCAAACTCCCTGGCCCTTGGCTGGATCGTTTAGGCCCTCTGGAGCAGGGATGGCTGGTGTTCCTAATGGAAACAGTGAATACACATGGAAGGGTTGGGCGGAATTCTCCTTTCCTAATGGTTCACAGGCAGCCCTTGAGAAAGGCACAGTGTGTCTCCCACCTCAAACCATGTTGGTCAGCATCCTGGCCCTTCGGCATCTAAACCATCGGTGGGCCAGCTGGATGCTTATTCCTCCAAGGGATTTGTCCACATGGAAGCGCTGGGCAGAATTGTCCTTTCCTAATCGGGCCCAGGAATGCCTTGAGAGAGACACAAAGTTTCTCACCCCTCAATCCCTGGTGTTTCAGCATCCTGGCTCTAAGGCATCGGAACCACTGATGGGCCAGGTGCACGCTTCTTCACGGAAGCGATTGATACGGATGGAAGTGTCGGGCAGATTCCTGTTTTCCTACGTCGTCCCAGGAATGCCCTTCGGAAAGGCACAGCATGGAAGTGGTGGCGAGAATTCCACTTTCCTCATTTGTCACAGACATGGCCCTTGGAAAGACACCAAGTGCCTCACACCGAAATCCCCGTTGTTTCAGCATCCTGGCTCTAAAGCAGTTAAGAAGGGCCGGTACGTGGGCCAGGCGGATGCTGACTCACACTCATCCAGACGTGTGAGAAGCAGGAGAGTGGAGGGGGAAAGAAGGAACAACGGTCCCCATTGCAGGATGGTGAGCAGAGAGGCAGCCCCCATGGGGGCTCTTCCCAGCTCTCAATACCTTAATGCTCTCTGCAGTAGCCTCAGAAGGCCCTCGACATGAAAGAAAATAGACCTCTTTCCTTCACCGTACCTCCGTGATTTGGGAGGGAAATCTCATGTGACGCCAAGCCAAGCTTTTAGATCTCACCCATATCGAGCCAGTTCTCACGGAAATTTCACCAGATCCGTCCAAATCACGTGAGATCTCACCCACACGTCCGGAGACCTCTAGCCATACATCCCGATATCTCATCCTCAGCTCATGAGGTTTCTCTCCAGACCCGGGAAGAACTCATCCACACCTCGGAGATAGCGAGCCCGGCCTCGCGAGATCTCACCCAAATCTTCTGATATGGCAGGCTCAGCTCTGGTCTTCTGTGGCCAAAACTTGATGCATCTGTGACCAATCACCCAGGCTCTGGGGGCGGTGGTGTGGGGAAATGGCCCTCCCCAGCCCAGACTGCTTTGAGCCACTTCGGTGCTTAGGGATGGCACATTCCAGAAGTGTGCACAACGTCCAATAGCTCCAGTGGTCGAAATACTCCCAGGCACACCAGGAGGGAATCAACAATTTGTCTCCCACGTCAATCCCTGCAATCGCAACATCTTTGACGTGGGGGTAATAAGGGAGCCGTGAAAACAGAAGGAGCAGGCCTGCTGAAGCGTTTTTCACACTCAACCCGAAGGACGGAGTGAGAAAGGCAGGAACAGGAGGGAAAAGCAATGCGCCACCCCAGGCACGAGAAGGTGGCACCCATTGATAACGTTCAGGATGACTCTCTTGAGCGCACAACCAGCCAGAAAAAGACAAAGAAGAGACACCTCTTCTTTAGCCAGAGATCACCTGATCTTGGGGAAAATCTTGGGACGTCTCATTGAAATCTGTGGAGATCACGGCGCATTTAGGGAGATCCAGGGCCAAAAACCGTTCGCCCGTGGGGCAAACTTGCTGGCCCCTGGGCGGATCTTGTAACCCGTACGTAGCAGGGATTGCTGTGCTCCCAGTGTCAGTAGGGAACCCACACGGAGGGGTTGGGCAGCAGTCAACTTTCCTCATTGGTCCCAGGCATGCCCTTCAAGAAGACACACAGGGTGTCTCCCTCAATCCCTGTTGTTTCAGCATCCTGGCTCTAAAGCAGGTAAGAAAGGAGCTTGGATGCGGGATGAATGGGCCAGGGCAAAGCTCCTTCCCACTCACGGCGAGGTGACCGGCACAGGAGAGCAGGAGGGGAAACCAGAAGCCAAAGGGCCCACTGCAGGACGGTGAGAACGGAGGCAGGCCCGTGGGGGCTTTCCCTGGCTCTCCACACCTTAAAGCTCAGTGCACTAGCCACACAACACCGCGGAAATGTTGAAAGAATCTATACCTCTTGCCTTCCCCGGACCTCAGGTGATTTGGGGATCAATCTGCTGAGGTGACAGCCCGGCTCTTGCGAGATCTCAGGGAAATCTCGCCAGATCTTATGGAAATCTCACCAGACTCGGTCCAAATCAGGTGAGATCTCCCGCCCAACGCGTGAGATTTCCCGCCCAACCCGGTGAGGTTTCCCGCCAAACCTGGTGAGATTTCCAGGCAAACATGGCGAGATATCCCGCCAACCTGGTGAGATTTCGGGCCAAACCGGGGAAGGCCTCCCACCAACCCTGGCGAGACAGCCCCCAAACCTGGGGAGAGATCTCGCCAAACATCGTGAGGTATCCCGCTGGGCCTCGTCCGATACGCCAGGAAACCTGGGGTGCTATCCCTCCAAACCGCGGGAGATGTCCCTCCAAACCGCGGGAGATGTCCCGAAAACCCTTGTGACGTTCCCCGACAACCCTCTTGAGAATTGCCGCTGACCCGCGTGAGTTTCCCGGCCAAACCCCGTGAGTTTCCCGGCCAATCCTCGTGAGGTTCCCCGCCCAAGCGCATGAGTTTTCCCACCAAACCTCGTGAGTTTGCCTGCCATACGTCGCGCGTTTCCCGGCCACCCTCGTGAGCTTTCTAGCCCGACCTCCTGGGATTTCCAGCCGAACGTCGTGAGATTTCCAACCCCACCTCGTGAGATTTCCAGCCAGACCTCGTTTGCTTTGCCGCCAAACGTCCTGGGATTGCCAGCCAGACCTCGTGGGATCTGTGGCCCTGCCACTGATATCTACGGCCAACCGCAGATGCGTCTGTCACCAATCCCCCAGTCACAAGATGGGGGAGGGTGGAGAACTAGAACTCGCCAGCAGAGCCGGCTTTGCACCCCTTAGGCAGTTAGGGAAGGCCTAGGCCAGATGTGGGCCGAACTGCTAATACCTGCGCTTTGAGAATTGCTCCCAGGCGCCACGTGAGGGAAGAAAGAAGCTGTCTCCCACCTAAATCCCTGGTATCGCAACGTCCTGCGGGAGGACTGGGGAATAAGGGAGGACTGCATTCGGAATGAACGGGCCTGGTGAATACCTCTGCACACGAAACTCGAGGGACGGAATGAGGAAAGCAGGAGGAGAAGGAGGAAGCGATTGGCCATCCTAAGCACCAAAAGTGAGCACGCACCCAAAACATGAAGGCTGATTCTGTTCAGGGCGAAACCACCCAGAAAAAGAAAAAGAAACGATACCTCTCCTTCAGCGAGACATCAGATGATCTTGGGGAAAATCTGGGGAGATCTCATACAAATCTCGTGAGATCTCGGCCCATTTCTGGAGACGTAGGCCCGAAAATCCTTCGCACCTGTGGCAAACTCCCTGGCCCTTGGCTGGATCGTTTAGGCCCTCTGGAGCAGGGATGGCTGGTGTTCCTAATGGAAACAGTGAATACACATGGAAGGGTTGGGCGGAATTCTCCTTTCCTAATGGTTCACAGGCAGCCCTTGAGAAAGGCACAGTGTGTCTCCCACCTCAAACCATGTTGGTCAGCATCCTGGCCCTTCGGCATCTAAACCATCGGTGGGCCAGCTGGATGCTTATTCCTCCAAGGGATTTGTCCACATGGAAGCGCTGGGCAGAATTGTCCTTTCCTAATCGGGCCCAGGAATGCCTTGAGAGAGACACAAAGTTTCTCACCCCTCAATCCCTGGTGTTTCAGCATCCTGGCTCTAAGGCATCGGAACCACTGATGGGCCAGGTGCACGCTTCTTCACGGAAGCGATTGATACGGATGGAAGTGTCGGGCAGATTCCTGTTTTCCTACGTCGTCCCAGGAATGCCCTTCGGAAAGGCACAGCATGGAAGTGGTGGCGAGAATTCCACTTTCCTCATTTGTCACAGACATGGCCCTTGGAAAGACACCAAGTGCCTCACACCGAAATCCCCGTTGTTTCAGCATCCTGGCTCTAAAGCAGTTAAGAAGGGCCGGTACGTGGGCCAGGCGGATGCTGACTCACACTCATCCAGACGTGTGAGAAGCAGGAGAGTGGAGGGGGAAAGAAGGAACAACGGTCCCCATTGCAGGATGGTGAGCAGAGAGGCAGCCCCCGTGGGGGCTCTTCCCAGCTCTCAATACCTTAATGCTCTCTGCAGTAGCCTCAGAAGGCCCTCGACATGAAAGAAAATAGACCTCTTTCCTTCACCGTACCTCCGTGATTTGGGAGGGAAATCTCATGTGACGCCAAGCCAAGCTTTTAGATCTCACCCATATCGAGCCAGTTCTCACGGAAATTTCACCAGATCCGTCCAAATCACGTGAGATCTCACCCACACGTCCGGAGACCTCTAGCCATACATCCCGATATCTCATCCTCAGCTCATGAGGTTTCTCTCCAGACCCGGGAAGAACTCATCCACACCTCGGAGATAGCGAGCCCGGCCTCGCGAGATCTCACCCAAATCTTCTGATATGGCAGGCTCAGCTCTGGTCTTCTGTGGCCAAAACTTGATGCATCTGTGACCAATCACCCAGGCTCTGGGGGCGGTGGTGTGGGGAAATGGCCCTCCCCAGCCCAGACTGCTTTGAGCCACTTCGGTGCTTAGGGATGGCACATTCCAGAAGTGTGCACAACGTCCAATAGCTCCAGTGGTCGAAATACTCCCAGGCACACCAGGAGGGAATCAACAATTTGTCTCCCACGTCAATCCCTGGAATCGCAACATCTTTGACGTGGGGGTAATAAGGGAGCCGTGAAAACAGAAGGAGCAGGCCTGCTGAAGCGTTTTTCACACTCAACCCGAAGGACGGAGTGAGAAAGGCAGGAACAGGAGGGAAAAGCAATGCGCCACCCCAGGCACGAGAAGGTGGCACCCATTGATAACGTTCAGGATGACTCTCTTGAGCGCACAACCAGCCAGAAAAAGACAAAGAAGAGACACCTCTTCTTTAGCCAGAGATCACCTGATCTTGGGGAAAATCTTGGGACGTCTCATTGAAATCTGTGGAGATCACGGCGCATTTAGGGAGATCCAGGGCCAAAAACCGTTCGCCCGTGGGGCAAACTTGCTGGCCCCTGGGCGGATCTTGTAACCCGTACGTAGCAGGGATTGCTGTGCTCCCAGTGTCAGTAGGGAACCCACACGGAGGGGTTGGGCAGCAGTCAACTTTCCTCATTGGTCCCAGGCATGCCCTTCAAGAAGACACACAGGGTGTCTCGCTCAATCCCTGTTGTTTCAGCATCCTGGCTCTAAAGCAGGTAAGAAAGGAGCTTGGATGCGGGATGAATGGGCCAGGGCAAAGCTCCTTCCCACTCACGGCGAGGTGACCGGCACAGGAGAGCAGGAGGGGAAACCAGAAGCCAAAGGGCCCACTGCAGGACGGTGAGAACGGAGGCAGGCCCGTGGGGGCTTTCCCTGGCTCTCCACACCTTAAAGCTCAGTGCACTAGCCACACAACACCGCGGAAATGTTGAAAGAATCTATACCTCTTGCCTTCCCCGGACCTCAGGTGATTTGGGGATCAATCTGCTGAGGTGACAGCCCGGCTCTTGCGAGATCTCAGGGAAATCTCGCCAGATCTTATGGAAATCTCACCAGACTCGGTCCAAATCAGGTGAGATCTCCCGCCCAACCCGTGAGATTTCCCGCCCAACCCGGTGAGGTTTCCCGCCAAACCTGGTGAGATTTCCAGGCAAACATGGCGAGATATCCCGCCAACCTGGTGAGATTTCGGGCCAAACCGGGGAAGGCCTCCCACCAACCCTGGCGAGACAGCCCCCAAACCTGGGGAGAGATCTCGCCAAACATCGTGAGGTATCCCGCTGGGCCTCGTCCGATACGCCAGGAAACCTGGGGTGCTATCCCTCCAAACCGCGGGAGATGTCCCTCCAAACCGCGGGAGATGTCCCGAAAACCCTTGTGACGTTCCCCGACAACCCTCTTGAGAATTGCCGCCGACCCGCGTGAGTTTCCCGGCCAAACCCCGTGAGTTTCCCGGCCAATCCTCGTGAGGTTCCCCGCCCAAGCGCATGAGTTTTCCCACCAAACCTCGTGAGTTTGCCTGCCATACGTCGCGCGTTTCCCGGCCACCCTCGTGAGCTTTCTAGCCCGACCTCCTGGGATTTCCAGCCGAACGTCGTGAGATTTCCAACCCCACCTCGTGAGATTTCCAGCCAGACCTCGTTTGCTTTGCCGCCAAACGTCCTGGGATTGCCAGCCAGACCTCGTGGGATCTGTGGCCCTGCCACTGATATCTACGGCCAACCGCAGATGCGTCTGTCACCAATCCCCCAGTCACAAGATGGGGGAGGGTGGAGAACTAGAACTCGCCAGCAGAGCCGGCTTTGCACCCCTTAGGCAGTTAGGGAAGGCCTAGGCCAGATGTGGGCCGAACTGCTAATACCTGCGCTTTGAGAATTGCTCCCAGGCGCCACATGAGGGAAGAAAGAAGCTGTCTCCCACCTAAATCCCTGGTATCGCAACGTCCTGCGGGAGGACTGGGGAATAAGGGAGGACTGCATTCGGAATGAACGGGCCTGGTGAATACCTCTGCACACGAAACTCGAGGGACGGAATGAGGAAAGCAGGAGGAGAAGGAGGAAGCGATTTGCCATCCTAAGCACCAAAAGTGAGCACGCACCCAAAACATGAATGCTGATTCTGTTCAGGGCGAAACCACCCAGAAAAAGAAAAAGAAACGATACCTCTCCTTCAGCGAGACATCAGATGATCTTGGGGAAAATCTGGGGAGATCTCATACAAATCTCGTGAGATCTCGGCCCATTTCTGGAGACGTAGGCCCGAAAATCCTTCGCACCTGTGGCAAACTCCCTGGCCCTTGGCTGGATCGTTTAGGCCCTCTGGAGCAGGGATGGCTGGTGTTCCTAATGGAAACAGTGAATACACATGGAAGGGTTGGGCGGAATTCTCCTTTCCTAATGGTTCACAGGCAGCCCTTGAGAAAGGCACAGTGTGTCTCCCACCTCAAACCATGTTGGTCAGCATCCTGGCCCTTCGGCATCTAAACCATCGGTGGGCCAGCTGGATGCTTATTCCTCCAAGGGATTTGTCCACATGGAAGCGCTGGGCAGAATTGTCCTTTCCTAATCGGGCCCAGGAATGCCTTGAGAGAGACACAAAGTTTCTCACCCCTCAATCCCTGGTGTTTCAGCATCCTGGCTCTAAGGCATCGGAACCACTGATGGGCCAGGTGCACGCTTCTTCACGGAAGCGATTGATACGGATGGAAGTGTCGGGCAGATTCCTGTTTTCCTACGTCGTCCCAGGAATGCCCTTCGGAAAGGCACAGCATGGAAGTGGTGGCGAGAATTCCACTTTCCTCATTTGTCACAGACATGGCCCTTGGAAAGACACCAAGTGCCTCACACCGAAATCCCCGTTGTTTCAGCATCCTGGCTCTAAAGCAGTTAAGAAGGGCCGGTACGTGGGCCAGGCGGATGCTGACTCACACTCATCCAGACGTGTGAGAAGCAGGAGAGTGGAGGGGGAAAGAAGGAACAACGGTCCCCATTGCAGGATGGTGAGCAGAGAGGCAGCCCCCATGGGGGCTCTTCCCAGCTCTCAATACCTTAATGCTCTCTGCAGTAGCCTCAGAAGGCCCTCGACATGAAAGAAAATAGACCTCTTTCCTTCACCGTACCTCCGTGATTTGGGAGGGAAATCTCATGTGACGCCAAGCCAAGCTTTTAGATCTCACCCATATCGAGCCAGTTCTCACGGAAATTTCACCAGATCCGTCCAAATCACGTGAGATCTCACCCACACGTCCGGAGACCTCTAGCCATACATCCCGATATCTCATCCTCAGCTCATGAGGTTTCTCTCCAGACCCGGGAAGAACTCATCCACACCTCGGAGATAGCGAGCCCGGCCTCGCGAGATCTCACCCAAATCTTCTGATATGGCAGGCTCAGCTCTGGTCTTCTGTGGCCAAAACTTGATGCATCTGTGACCAATCACCCAGGCTCTGGGGGCGGTGGTGTGGGGAAATGGCCCTCCCCAGCCCAGACTGCTTTGAGCCACTTCGGTGCTTAGGGATGGCACATTCCAGAAGTGTGCACAACGTCCAATAGCTCCAGTGGTCGAAATACTCCCAGGCGCACCAGGAGGGAATCAACAATTTGTCTCCCACGTCAATCCCTGGAATCGCAACATCTTTGACGTGGGGGTAATAAGGGAGCCGTGAAAACAGAAGGAGCAGGCCTGCTGAAGCGTTTTTCACACTCAACCCGAAGGACGGAGTGAGAAAGGCAGGAACAGGAGGGAAAAGCAATGCGCCACCCCAGGCACGAGAAGGTGGCACCCATTGATAACGTTCAGGATGACTCTCTTGAGCGCACAACCAGCCAGAAAAAGACAAAGAAGAGACACCTCTTCTTTAGCCAGAGATCACCTGATCTTGGGGAAAATCTTGGGACGTCTCATTGAAATCTGTGGAGATCACGGCGCATTTAGGGAGATCCAGGGCCAAAAACCGTTCGCCCGTGGGGCAAACTTGCTGGCCCCTGGGCGGATCTTGTAACCCGTACGTAGCAGGGATTGCTGTGCTCCCAGTGTCAGTAGGGAACCCACACGGAGGGGTTGGGCAGCAGTCAACTTTCCTCATTGGTCCCAGGCATGCCCTTCAAGAAGACACACAGGGTGTCTCCCTCAATCCCTGTTGTTTCAGCATCCTGGCTCTAAAGCAGGTAAGAAAGGAGCTTGGATGCGGGATGAATGGGCCAGGGCAAAGCTCCTTCCCACTCACGGCGAGGTGACCGGCACAGGAGAGCAGGAGGGGAAACCAGAAGCCAAAGGGCCCACTGCAGGACGGTGAGAACGGAGGCAGGCCCGTGGGGGCTTTCCCTGGCTCTCCACACCTTAAAGCTCAGTGCACTAGCCACACAACACCGCGGAAATGTTGAAAGAATCTATACCTCTTGCCTTCCCCGGACCTCAGGTGATTTGGGGATCAATCTGCTGAGGTGACAGCCCGGCTCTTGCGAGATCTCAGGGAAATCTCGCCAGATCTTATGGAAATCTCACCAGACTCGGTCCAAATCAGGTGAGATCTCCCGCCCAACGCGTGAGATTTCCCGCCCAACCCGGTGAGGTTTCCCGCCAAACCTGGTGAGATTTCCAGGCAAACATGGCGAGATATCCCGCCAACCTGGTGAGATTTCGGGCCAAACCGGGGAAGGCCTCCCACCAACCCTGGCGAGACAGCCCCCAAACCTGGGGAGAGATCTCGCCAAACATCGTGAGGTATCCCGCTGGGCCTCGTCCGATACGCCAGGAAACCTGGGGTGCTATCCCTCCAAACCGCGGGAGATGTCCCTCCAAACCGCGGGAGATGTCCCGAAAACCCTTGTGACGTTCCCCGACAACCCTCTTGAGAATTGCCGCCGACCCGCGTGAGTTTCCCGGCCAAACCCCGTGAGTTTCCCGGCCAATCCTCGTGAGGTTCCCCGCCCAAGCGCATGAGTTTTCCCACCAAACCTCGTGAGTTTGCCTGCCATACGTCGCGCGTTTCCCGGCCACCCTCGTGAGCTTTCTAGCCCGACCTCCTGGGATTTCCAGCCGAACGTCGTGAGATTTCCAACCCCACCTCGTGAGATTTCCAGCCAGACCTCGTTTGCTTTGCCGCCAAACGTCCTGGGATTGCCAGCCAGACCTCGTGGGATCTGTGGCCCTGCCACTGATATCTACGGCCAACCGCAGATGCGTCTGTCACCAATCCCCCAGTCACAAGATGGGGGAGGGTGGAGAACTAGAACTCGCCAGCAGAGCCGGCTTTGCACCCCTTAGGCAGTTAGGGAAGGCCTAGGCCAGATGTGGGCCGAACTGCTAATACCTGCGCTTTGAGAATTGCTCCCAGGCGCCACGTGAGGGAAGAAAGAAGCTGTCTCCCACCTAAATCCCTGGTATCGCAACGTCCTGCGGGAGGACTGGGGAATAAGGGAGGACTGCATTCGGAATGAACGGGCCTGGTGAATACCTCTGCACACGAAACTCGAGGGACGGAATGAGGAAAGCAGGAGGAGAAGGAGGAAGCGATTGGCCATCCTAAGCACCAAAAGTGAGCACGCACCCAAAACATGAAGGCTGATTCTGTTCAGGGCGAAACCACCCAGAAAAAGAAAAAGAAACGATACCTCTCCTTCAGCGAGACATCAGATGATCTTGGGGAAAATCTGGGGAGATCTCATACAAATCTCGTGAGATCTCGGCCCATTTCTGGAGACGTAGGCCCGAAAATCCTTCGCACCTGTGGCAAACTCCCTGGCCCTTGGCTGGATCGTTTAGGCCCTCTGGAGCAGGGATGGCTGGTGTTCCTAATGGAAACAGTGAATACACATGGAAGGGTTGGGCGGAATTCTCCTTTCCTAATGGTTCACAGGCAGCCCTTGAGAAAGGCACAGTGTGTCTCCCACCTCAAACCATGTTGGTCAGCATCCTGGCCCTTCGGCATCTAAACCATCGGTGGGCCAGCTGGATGCTTATTCCTCCAAGGGATTTGTCCACATGGAAGCGCTGGGCAGAATTGTCCTTTCCTAATCGGGCCCAGGAATGCCTTGAGAGAGACACAAAGTTTCTCACCCCTCAATCCCTGGTGTTTCAGCATCCTGGCTCTAAGGCATCGGAACCACTGATGGGCCAGGTGCACGCTTCTTCACGGAAGCGATTGATACGGATGGAAGTGTCGGGCAGATTCCTGTTTTCCTACGTCGTCCCAGGAATGCCCTTCGGAAAGGCACAGCATGGAAGTGGTGGCGAGAATTCCACTTTCCTCATTTGTCACAGACATGGCCCTTGGAAAGACACCAAGTGCCTCACACCGAAATCCCCGTTGTTTCAGCATCCTGGCTCTAAAGCAGTTAAGAAGGGCCGGTACGTGGGCCAGGCGGATGCTGACTCACACTCATCCAGACGTGTGAGAAGCAGGAGAGTGGAGGGGGAAAGAAGGAACAACGGTCCCCATTGCAGGATGGTGAGCAGAGAGGCAGCCCCCGTGGGGGCTCTTCCCAGCTCTCAATACCTTAATGCTCTCTGCAGTAGCCTCAGAAGGCCCTCGACATGAAAGAAAATAGACCTCTTTCCTTCACCGTACCTCCGTGATTTGGGAGGGAAATCTCATGTGACGCCAAGCCAAGCTTTTAGATCTCACCCATATCGAGCCAGTTCTCACGGAAATTTCACCAGATCCGTCCAAATCACGTGAGATCTCACCCACACGTCCGGAGACCTCTAGCCATACATCCCGATATCTCATCCTCAGCTCATGAGGTTTCTCTCCAGACCCGGGAAGAACTCATCCACACCTCGGAGATAGCGAGCCCGGCCTCGCGAGATCTCACCCAAATCTTCTGATATGGCAGGCTCAGCTCTGGTCTTCTGTGGCCAAAACTTGATGCATCTGTGACCAATCACCCAGGCTCTGGGGGCGGTGGTGTGGGGAAATGGCCCTCCCCAGCCCAGACTGCTTTGAGCCACTTCGGTGCTTAGGGATGGCACATTCCAGAAGTGTGCACAACGTCCAATAGCTCCAGTGGTCGAAATACTCCCAGGCACACCAGGAGGGAATCAACAATTTGTCTCCCACGTCAATCCCTGGAATCGCAACATCTTTGACGTGGGGGTAATAAGGGAGCCGTGAAAACAGAAGGAGCAGGCCTGCTGAAGCGTTTTTCACACTCAACCCGAAGGACGGAGTGAGAAAGGCAGGAACAGGAGGGAAAAGCAATGCGCCACCCCAGGCACGAGAAGGTGGCACCCATTGATAACGTTCAGGATGACTCTCTTGAGCGCACAACCAGCCAGAAAAAGACAAAGAAGAGACACCTCTTCTTTAGCCAGAGATCACCTGATCTTGGGGAAAATCTTGGGACGTCTCATTGAAATCTGTGGAGATCACGGCGCATTTAGGGAGATCCAGGGCCAAAAACCGTTCGCCCGTGGGGCAAACTTGCTGGCCCCTGGGCGGATCTTGTAACCCGTACGTAGCAGGGATTGCTGTGCTCCCAGTGTCAGTAGGGAACCCACACGGAGGGGTTGGGCAGCAGTCAACTTTCCTCATTGGTCCCAGGCATGCCCTTCAAGAAGACACACAGGGTGTCTCGCTCAATCCCTGTTGTTTCAGCATCCTGGCTCTAAAGCAGGTAAGAAAGGAGCTTGGATGCGGGATGAATGGGCCAGGGCAAAGCTCCTTCCCACTCACGGCGAGGTGACCGGCACAGGAGAGCAGGAGGGGAAACCAGAAGCCAAAGGGCCCACTGCAGGACGGTGAGAACGGAGGCAGGCCCGTGGGGGCTTTCCCTGGCTCTCCACACCTTAAAGCTCAGTGCACTAGCCACACAACACCGCGGAAATGTTGAAAGAATCTATACCTCTTGCCTTCCCCGGACCTCAGGTGATTTGGGGATCAATCTGCTGAGGTGACAGCCCGGCTCTTGCGAGATCTCAGGGAAATCTCGCCAGATCTTATGGAAATCTCACCAGACTCGGTCCAAATCAGGTGAGATCTCCCGCCCAACCCGTGAGATTTCCCGCCCAACCCGGTGAGGTTTCCCGCCAAACCTGGTGAGATTTCCAGGCAAACATGGCGAGATATCCCGCCAACCTGGTGAGATTTCGGGCCAAACCGGGGAAGGCCTCCCACCAACCCTGGCGAGACAGCCCCCAAACCTGGGGAGAGATCTCGCCAAACATCGTGAGGTATCCCGCTGGGCCTCGTCCGATACGCCAGGAAACCTGGGGTGCTATCCCTCCAAACCGCGGGAGATGTCCCTCCAAACCGCGGGAGATGTCCCGAAAACCCTTGTGACGTTCCCCGACAACCCTCTTGAGAATTGCCGCCGACCCGCGTGAGTTTCCCGGCCAAACCCCGTGAGTTTCCCGGCCAATCCTCGTGAGGTTCCCCGCCCAAGCGCATGAGTTTTCCCACCAAACCTCGTGAGTTTGCCTGCCATACGTCGCGCGTTTCCCGGCCACCCTCGTGAGCTTTCTAGCCCGACCTCCTGGGATTTCCAGCCGAACGTCGTGAGATTTCCAACCCCACCTCGTGAGATTTCCAGCCAGACCTCGTTTGCTTTGCCGCCAAACGTCCTGGGATTGCCAGCCAGACCTCGTGGGATCTGTGGCCCTGCCACTGATATCTACGGCCAACCGCAGATGCGTCTGTCACCAATCCCCCAGTCACAAGATGGGGGAGGGTGGAGAACTAGAACTCGCCAGCAGAGCCGGCTTTGCACCCCTTAGGCAGTTAGGGAAGGCCTAGGCCAGATGTGGGCCGAACTGCTAATACCTGCGCTTTGAGAATTGCTCCCAGGCGCCACGTGAGGGAAGAAAGAAGCTGTCTCCCACCTAAATCCCTGGTATCGCAACGTCCTGCGGGAGGACTGGGGAATAAGGGAGGACTGCATTCGGAATGAACGGGCCTGGTGAATACCTCTGCACACGAAACTCGAGGGACGGAATGAGGAAAGCAGGAGGAGAAGGAGGAAGCGATTTGCCATCCTAAGCACCAAAAGTGAGCACGCACCCAAAACATGAAGGCTGATTCTGTTCAGGGCGAAACCACCCAGAAAAAGAAAAAGAAACGATACCTCTCCTTCAGCGAGACATCAGATGATCTTGGGGAAAATCTGGGGAGATCTCATACAAATCTCGTGAGATCTCGGCCCATTTCTGGAGACGTAGGCCCGAAAATCCTTCGCACCTGTGGCAAACTCCCTGGCCCTTGGCTGGATCGTTTAGGCCCTCTGGAGCAGGGATGGCTGGTGTTCCTAATGGAAACAGTGAATACACATGGAAGGGTTGGGCGGAATTCTCCTTTCCTAATGGTTCACAGGCAGCCCTTGAGAAAGGCACAGTGTGTCTCCCACCTCAAACCATGTTGGTCAGCATCCTGGCCCTTCGGCATCTAAACCATCGGTGGGCCAGCTGGATGCTTATTCCTCCAAGGGATTTGTCCACATGGAAGCGCTGGGCAGAATTGTCCTTTCCTAATCGGGCCCAGGAATGCCTTGAGAGAGACACAAAGTTTCTCACCCCTCAATCCCTGGTGTTTCAGCATCCTGGCTCTAAGGCATCGGAACCACTGATGGGCCAGGTGCACGCTTCTTCACGGAAGCGATTGATACGGATGGAAGTGTCGGGCAGATTCCTGTTTTCCTACGTCGTCCCAGGAATGCCCTTCGGAAAGGCACAGCATGGAAGTGGTGGCGAGAATTCCACTTTCCTCATTTGTCACAGACATGGCCCTTGGAAAGACACCAAGTGCCTCACACCGAAATCCCCGTTGTTTCAGCATCCTGGCTCTAAAGCAGTTAAGAAGGGCCGGTACGTGGGCCAGGCGGATGCTGACTCACACTCATCCAGACGTGTGAGAAGCAGGAGAGTGGAGGGGGAAAGAAGGAACAACGGTCCCCATTGCAGGATGGTGAGCAGAGAGGCAGCCCCCATGGGGGCTCTTCCCAGCTCTCAATACCTTAATGCTCTCTGCAGTAGCCTCAGAAGGCCCTCGACATGAAAGAAAATAGACCTCTTTCCTTCACCGTACCTCCGTGATTTGGGAGGGAAATCTCATGTGACGCCAAGCCAAGCTTTTAGATCTCACCCATATCGAGCCAGTTCTCACGGAAATTTCACCAGATCCGTCCAAATCACGTGAGATCTCACCCACACGTCCGGAGACCTCTAGCCATACATCCCGATATCTCATCCTCAGCTCATGAGGTTTCTCTCCAGACCCGGGAAGAACTCATCCACACCTCGGAGATAGCGAGCCCGGCCTCGCGAGATCTCACCCAAATCTTCTGATATGGCAGGCTCAGCTCTGGTCTTCTGTGGCCAAAACTTGATGCATCTGTGACCAATCACCCAGGCTCTGGGGGCGGTGGTGTGGGGAAATGGCCCTCCCCAGCCCAGACTGCTTTGAGCCACTTCGGTGCTTAGGGATGGCACATTCCAGAAGTGTGCACAACGTCCAATAGCTCCAGTGGTCGAAATACTCCCAGGCGCACCAGGAGGGAATCAACAATTTGTCTCCCACGTCAATCCCTGGAATCGCAACATCTTTGACGTGGGGGTAATAAGGGAGCCGTGAAAACAGAAGGAGCAGGCCTGCTGAAGCGTTTTTCACACTCAACCCGAAGGACGGAGTGAGAAAGGCAGGAACAGGAGGGAAAAGCAATGCGCCACCCCAGGCACGAGAAGGTGGCACCCATTGATAACGTTCAGGATGACTCTCTTGAGCGCACAACCAGCCAGAAAAAGACAAAGAAGAGACACCTCTTCTTTAGCCAGAGATCACCTGATCTTGGGGAAAATCTTGGGACGTCTCATTGAAATCTGTGGAGATCACGGCGCATTTAGGGAGATCCAGGGCCAAAAACCGTTCGCCCGTGGGGCAAACTTGCTGGCCCCTGGGCGGATCTTGTAACCCGTACGTAGCAGGGATTGCTGTGCTCCCAGTGTCAGTAGGGAACCCACACGGAGGGGTTGGGCAGCAGTCAACTTTCCTCATTGGTCCCAGGCATGCCCTTCAAGAAGACACACAGGGTGTCTCCCTCAATCCCTGTTGTTTCAGCATCCTGGCTCTAAAGCAGGTAAGAAAGGAGCTTGGATGCGGGATGAATGGGCCAGGGCAAAGCTCCTTCCCACTCACGGCGAGGTGACCGGCACAGGAGAGCAGGAGGGGAAACCAGAAGCCAAAGGGCCCACTGCAGGACGGTGAGAACGGAGGCAGGCCCGTGGGGGCTTTCCCTGGCTCTCCACACCTTAAAGCTCAGTGCACTAGCCACACAACACCGCGGAAATGTTGAAAGAATCTATACCTCTTGCCTTCCCCGGACCTCAGGTGATTTGGGGATCAATCTGCTGAGGTGACAGCCCGGCTCTTGCGAGATCTCAGGGAAATCTCGCCAGATCTTATGGAAATCTCACCAGACTCGGTCCAAATCAGGTGAGATCTCCCGCCCAACGCGTGAGATTTCCCGCCCAACCCGGTGAGGTTTCCCGCCAAACCTGGTGAGATTTCCAGGCAAACATGGCGAGATATCCCGCCAACCTGGTGAGATTTCGGGCCAAACCGGGGAAGGCCTCCCACCAACCCTGGCGAGACAGCCCCCAAACCTGGGGAGAGATCTCGCCAAACATCGTGAGGTATCCCGCTGGGCCTCGTCCGATACGCCAGGAAACCTGGGGTGCTATCCCTCCAAACCGCGGGAGATGTCCCTCCAAACCGCGGGAGATGTCCCGAAAACCCTTGTGACGTTCCCCGACAACCCTCTTGAGAATTGCCGCCGACCCGCGTGAGTTTCCCGGCCAAACCCCGTGAGTTTCCCGGCCAATCCTCGTGAGGTTCCCCGCCCAAGCGCATGAGTTTTCCCACCAAACCTCGTGAGTTTGCCTGCCATACGTCGCGCGTTTCCCGGCCACCCTCGTGAGCTTTCTAGCCCGACCTCCTGGGATTTCCAGCCGAACGTCGTGAGATTTCCAACCCCACCTCGTGAGATTTCCAGCCAGACCTCGTTTGCTTTGCCGCCAAACGTCCTGGGATTGCCAGCCAGACCTCGTGGGATCTGTGGCCCTGCCACTGATATCTACGGCCAACCGCAGATGCGTCTGTCACCAATCCCCCAGTCACAAGATGGGGGAGGGTGGAGAACTAGAACTCGCCAGCAGAGCCGGCTTTGCATCCCTTAGGCAGTTAGGGAAGGCCTAGGCCAGATGTGGGCCGAACTGCTAATACCTGCGCTTTGAGAATTGCTCCCAGGCGCCACGTGAGGGAAGAAAGAAGCTGTCTCCCACCTAAATCCCTGGTATCGCAACGTCCTGCGGGAGGACTGGGGAATAAGGGAGGACTGCATTCGGAATGAACGGGCCTGGTGAATACCTCTGCACACGAAACTCGAGGGACGGAATGAGGAAAGCAGGAGGAGAAGGAGGAAGCGATTTGCCATCCTAAGCACCAAAAGTGAGCACGCACCCAAAACATGAAGGCTGATTCTGTTCAGGGCGAAACCACCCAGAAAAAGAAAAAGAAACGATACCTCTCCTTCAGCGAGACATCAGATGATCTTGGGGAAAATCTGGGGAGATCTCATACAAATCTCGTGAGATCTCGGCCCATTTCTGGAGACGTAGGCCCGAAAATCCTTCGCACCTGTGGCAAACTCCCTGGCCCTTGGCTGGATCGTTTAGGCCCTCTGGAGCAGGGATGGCTGGTGTTCCTAATGGAAACAGTGAATACACATGGAAGGGTTGGGCGGAATTCTCCTTTCCTAATGGTTCACAGGCAGCCCTTGAGAAAGGCACAGTGTGTCTCCCACCTCAAACCATGTTGGTCAGCATCCTGGCCCTTCGGCATCTAAACCATCGGTGGGCCAGCTGGATGCTTATTCCTCCAAGGGATTTGTCCACATGGAAGCGCTGGGCAGAATTGTCCTTTCCTAATCGGGCCCAGGAATGCCTTGAGAGAGACACAAAGTTTCTCACCCCTCAATCCCTGGTGTTTCAGCATCCTGGCTCTAAGGCATCGGAACCACTGATGGGCCAGGTGCACGCTTCTTCACGGAAGCGATTGATACGGATGGAAGTGTCGGGCAGATTCCTGTTTTCCTACGTCGTCCCAGGAATGCCCTTCGGAAAGGCACAGCATGGAAGTGGTGGCGAGAATTCCACTTTCCTCATTTGTCACAGACATGGCCCTTGGAAAGACACCAAGTGCCTCACACCGAAATCCCCGTTGTTTCAGCATCCTGGCTCTAAAGCAGTTAAGAAGGGCCGGTACGTGGGCCAGGCGGATGCTGACTCACACTCATCCAGACGTGTGAGAAGCAGGAGAGTGGAGGGGGAAAGAAGGAACAACGGTCCCCATTGCAGGATGGTGAGCAGAGAGGCAGCCCCCGTGGGGGCTCTTCCCAGCTCTCAATACCTTAATGCTCTCTGCAGTAGCCTCAGAAGGCCCTCGACATGAAAGAAAATAGACCTCTTTCCTTCACCGTACCTCCGTGATTTGGGAGGGAAATCTCATGTGACGCCAAGCCAAGCTTTTAGATCTCACCCATATCGAGCCAGTTCTCACGGAAATTTCACCAGATCCGTCCAAATCACGTGAGATCTCACCCACACGTCCGGAGACCTCTAGCCATACATCCCGATATCTCATCCTCAGCTCATGAGGTTTCTCTCCAGACCCGGGAAGAACTCATCCACACCTCGGAGATAGCGAGCCCGGCCTCGCGAGATCTCACCCAAATCTTCTGATATGGCAGGCTCAGCTCTGGTCTTCTGTGGCCAAAACTTGATGCATCTGTGACCAATCACCCAGGCTCTGGGGGCGGTGGTGTGGGGAAATGGCCCTCCCCAGCCCAGACTGCTTTGAGCCACTTCGGTGCTTAGGGATGGCACATTCCAGAAGTGTGCACAACGTCCAATAGCTCCAGTGGTCGAAATACTCCCAGGCACACCAGGAGGGAATCAACAATTTGTCTCCCACGTCAATCCCTGGAATCGCAACATCTTTGACGTGGGGGTAATAAGGGAGCCGTGAAAACAGAAGGAGCAGGCCTGCTGAAGCGTTTTTCACACTCAACCCGAAGGACGGAGTGAGAAAGGCAGGAACAGGAGGGAAAAGCAATGCGCCACCCCAGGCACGAGAAGGTGGCACCCATTGATAACGTTCAGGATGACTCTCTTGAGCGCACAACCAGCCAGAAAAAGACAAAGAAGAGACACCTCTTCTTTAGCCAGAGATCACCTGATCTTGGGGAAAATCTTGGGACGTCTCATTGAAATCTGTGGAGATCACGGCGCATTTAGGGAGATCCAGGGCCAAAAACCGTTCGCCCGTGGGGCAAACTTGCTGGCCCCTGGGCGGATCTTGTAACCCGTACGTAGCAGGGATTGCTGTGCTCCCAGTGTCAGTAGGGAACCCACACGGAGGGGTTGGGCAGCAGTCAACTTTCCTCATTGGTCCCAGGCATGCCCTTCAAGAAGACACACAGGGTGTCTCGCTCAATCCCTGTTGTTTCAGCATCCTGGCTCTAAAGCAGGTAAGAAAGGAGCTTGGATGCGGGATGAATGGGCCAGGGCAAAGCTCCTTCCCACTCACGGCGAGGTGACCGGCACAGGAGAGCAGGAGGGGAAACCAGAAGCCAAAGGGCCCACTGCAGGACGGTGAGAACGGAGGCAGGCCCGTGGGGGCTTTCCCTGGCTCTCCACACCTTAAAGCTCAGTGCACTAGCCACACAACACCGCGGAAATGTTGAAAGAATCTATACCTCTTGCCTTCCCCGGACCTCAGGTGATTTGGGGATCAATCTGCTGAGGTGACAGCCCGGCTCTTGCGAGATCTCAGGGAAATCTCGCCAGATCTTATGGAAATCTCACCAGACTCGGTCCAAATCAGGTGAGATCTCCCGCCCAACCCGTGAGATTTCCCGCCCAACCCGGTGAGGTTTCCCGCCAAACCTGGTGAGATTTCCAGGCAAACATGGCGAGATATCCCGCCAACCTGGTGAGATTTCGGGCCAAACCGGGGAAGGCCTCCCACCAACCCTGGCGAGACAGCCCCCAAACCTGGGGAGAGATCTCGCCAAACATCGTGAGGTATCCCGCTGGGCCTCGTCCGATACGCCAGGAAACCTGGGGTGCTATCCCTCCAAACCGCGGGAGATGTCCCTCCAAACCGCGGGAGATGTCCCGAAAACCCTTGTGACGTTCCCCGACAACCCTCTTGAGAATTGCCGCCGACCCGCGTGAGTTTCCCGGCCAAACCCCGTGAGTTTCCCGGCCAATCCTCGTGAGGTTCCCCGCCCAAGCGCATGAGTTTTCCCACCAAACCTCGTGAGTTTGCCTGCCATACGTCGCGCGTTTCCCGGCCACCCTCGTGAGCTTTCTAGCCCGACCTCCTGGGATTTCCAGCCGAACGTCGTGAGATTTCCAACCCCACCTCGTGAGATTTCCAGCCAGACCTCGTTTGCTTTGCCGCCAAACGTCCTGGGATTGCCAGCCAGACCTCGTGGGATCGGTGGCCCTGCCACTGATATCTACGGCCAACCGCAGATGCGTCTGTCACCAATCCCCCAGTCACAAGATGGGGGAGGGTGGAGAACTAGAACTCGCCAGCAGAGCCGGCTTTGCACCCCTTAGGCAGTTAGGGAAGGCCTAGGCCAGATGTGGGCCGAACTGCTAATACCTGCGCTTTGAGAATTGCTCCCAGGCGCCACGTGAGGGAAGAAAGAAGCTGTCTCCCACCTAAATCCCTGGTATCGCAACGTCCTGCGGGAGGACTGGGGAATAAGGGAGGACTGCATTCGGAATGAACGGGCCTGGTGAATACCTCTGCACACGAAACTCGAGGGACGGAATGAGGAAAGCAGGAGGAGAAGGAGGAAGCGATTGGCCATCCTAAGCACCAAAAGTGAGCACGCACCCAAAACATGAAGGCTGATTCTGTTCAGGGCGAAACCACCCAGAAAAAGAAAAAGAAACGATACCTCTCCTTCAGCGAGACATCAGATGATCTTGGGGAAAATCTGGGGAGATCTCATACAAATCTCGTGAGATCTCGGCCCATTTCTGGAGACGTAGGCCCGAAAATCCTTCGCACCTGTGGCAAACTCCCTGGCCCTTGGCTGGATCGTTTAGGCCCTCTGGAGCAGGGATGGCTGGTGTTCCTAATGGAAACAGTGAATACACATGGAAGGGTTGGGCGGAATTCTCCTTTCCTAATGGTTCACAGGCAGCCCTTGAGAAAGGCACAGTGTGTCTCCCACCTCAAACCATGTTGGTCAGCATCCTGGCCCTTCGGCATCTAAACCATCGGTGGGCCAGCTGGATGCTTATTCCTCCAAGGGATTTGTCCACATGGAAGCGCTGGGCAGAATTGTCCTTTCCTAATCGGGCCCAGGAATGCCTTGAGAGAGACACAAAGTTTCTCACCCCTCAATCCCTGGTGTTTCAGCATCCTGGCTCTAAGGCATCGGAACCACTGATGGGCCAGGTGCACGCTTCTTCACGGAAGCGATTGATACGGATGGAAGTGTCGGGCAGATTCCTGTTTTCCTACGTCGTCCCAGGAATGCCCTTCGGAAAGGCACAGCATGGAAGTGGTGGCGAGAATTCCACTTTCCTCATTTGTCACAGACATGGCCCTTGGAAAGACACCAAGTGCCTCACACCGAAATCCCCGTTGTTTCAGCATCCTGGCTCTAAAGCAGTTAAGAAGGGCCGGTACGTGGGCCAGGCGGATGCTGACTCACACTCATCCAGACGTGTGAGAAGCAGGAGAGTGGAGGGGGAAAGAAGGAACAACGGTCCCCATTGCAGGATGGTGAGCAGAGAGGCAGCCCCCATGGGGGCTCTTCCCAGCTCTCAATACCTTAATGCTCTCTGCAGTAGCCTCAGAAGGCCCTCGACATGAAAGAAAATAGACCTCTTTCCTTCACCGTACCTCCGTGATTTGGGAGGGAAATCTCATGTGACGCCAAGCCAAGCTTTTAGATCTCACCCATATCGAGCCAGTTCTCACGGAAATTTCACCAGATCCGTCCAAATCACGTGAGATCTCACCCACACGTCCGGAGACCTCTAGCCATACATCCCGATATCTCATCCTCAGCTCATGAGGTTTCTCTCCAGACCCGGGAAGAACTCATCCACACCTCGGAGATAGCGAGCCCGGCCTCGCGAGATCTCACCCAAATCTTCTGATATGGCAGGCTCAGCTCTGGTCTTCTGTGGCCAAAACTTGATGCATCTGTGACCAATCACCCAGGCTCTGGGGGCGGTGGTGTGGGGAAATGGCCCTCCCCAGCCCAGACTGCTTTGAGCCACTTCGGTGCTTAGGGATGGCACATTCCAGAAGTGTGCACAACGTCCAATAGCTCCAGTGGTCGAAATACTCCCAGGCGCACCAGGAGGGAATCAACAATTTGTCTCCCACGTCAATCCCTGGAATCGCAACATCTTTGACGTGGGGGTAATAAGGGAGCCGTGAAAACAGAAGGAGCAGGCCTGCTGAAGCGTTTTTCACACTCAACCCGAAGGACGGAGTGAGAAAGGCAGGAACAGGAGGGAAAAGCAATGCGCCACCCCAGGCACGAGAAGGTGGCACCCATTGATAACGTTCAGGATGACTCTCTTGAGCGCACAACCAGCCAGAAAAAGACAAAGAAGAGACACCTCTTCTTTAGCCAGAGATCACCTGATCTTGGGGAAAATCTTGGGACGTCTCATTGAAATCTGTGGAGATCACGGCGCATTTAGGGAGATCCAGGGCCAAAAACCGTTCGCCCGTGGGGCAAACTTGCTGGCCCCTGGGCGGATCTTGTAACCCGTACGTAGCAGGGATTGCTGTGCTCCCAGTGTCAGTAGGGAACCCACACGGAGGGGTTGGGCAGCAGTCAACTTTCCTCATTGGTCCCAGGCATGCCCTTCAAGAAGACACACAGGGTGTCTCGCTCAATCCCTGTTGTTTCAGCATCCTGGCTCTAAAGCAGGTAAGAAAGGAGCTTGGATGCGGGATGAATGGGCCAGGGCAAAGCTCCTTCCCACTCACGGCGAGGTGACCGGCACAGGAGAGCAGGAGGGGAAACCAGAAGCCAAAGGGCCCACTGCAGGACGGTGAGAACGGAGGCAGGCCCGTGGGGGCTTTCCCTGGCTCTCCACACCTTAAAGCTCAGTGCACTAGCCACACAACACCGCGGAAATGTTGAAAGAATCTATACCTCTTGCCTTCCCCGGACCTCAGGTGATTTGGGGATCAATCTGCTGAGGTGACAGCCCGGCTCTTGCGAGATCTCAGGGAAATCTCGCCAGATCTTATGGAAATCTCACCAGACTCGGTCCAAATCAGGTGAGATCTCCCGCCCAACGCGTGAGATTTCCCGCCCAACCCGGTGAGGTTTCCCGCCAAACCTGGTGAGATTTCCAGGCAAACATGGCGAGATATCCCGCCAACCTGGTGAGATTTCGGGCCAAACCGGGGAAGGCCTCCCACCAACCCTGGCGAGACAGCCCCCAAACCTGGGGAGAGATCTCGCCAAACATCGTGAGGTATCCCGCTGGGCCTCGTCCGATACGCCAGGAAACCTGGGGTGCTATCCCTCCAAACCGCGGGAGATGTCCCTCCAAACCGCGGGAGATGTCCCGAAAACCCTTGTGACGTTCCCCGACAACCCTCTTGAGAATTGCCGCCGACCCGCGTGAGTTTCCCGGCCAAACCCCGTGAGTTTCCCGGCCAATCCTCGTGAGGTTCCCCGCCCAAGCGCATGAGTTTTCCCACCAAACCTCGTGAGTTTGCCTGCCATACGTCGCGCGTTTCCCGGCCACCCTCGTGAGCTTTCTAGCCCGACCTCCTGGGATTTCCAGCCGAACGTCGTGAGATTTCCAACCCCACCTCGTGAGATTTCCAGCCAGACCTCGTTTGCTTTGCCGCCAAACGTCCTGGGATTGCCAGCCAGACCTCGTGGGATCTGTGGCCCTGCCACTGATATCTACGGCCAACCGCAGATGCGTCTGTCACCAATCCCCCAGTCACAAGATGGGGGAGGGTGGAGAACTAGAACTCGCCAGCAGAGCCGGCTTTGCACCCCTTAGGCAGTTAGGGAAGGCCTAGGCCAGATGTGGGCCGAACTGCTAATACCTGCGCTTTGAGAATTGCTCCCAGGCGCCACGTGAGGGAAGAAAGAAGCTGTCTCCCACCTAAATCCCTGGTATCGCAACGTCCTGCGGGAGGACTGGGGAATAAGGGAGGACTGCATTCGGAATGAACGGGCCTGGTGAATACCTCTGCACACGAAACTCGAGGGACGGAATGAGGAAAGCAGGAGGAGAAGGAGGAAGCGATTGGCCATCCTAAGCACCAAAAGTGAGCACGCACCCAAAACATGAAGGCTGATTCTGTTCAGGGCGAAACCACCCAGAAAAAGAAAAAGAAACGATACCTCTCCTTCAGCGAGACATCAGATGATCTTGGGGAAAATCTGGGGAGATCTCATACAAATCTCGTGAGATCTCGGCCCATTTCTGGAGACGTAGGCCCGAAAATCCTTCGCACCTGTGGCAAACTCCCTGGCCCTTGGCTGGATCGTTTAGGCCCTCTGGAGCAGGGATGGCTGGTGTTCCTAATGGAAACAGTGAATACACATGGAAGGGTTGGGCGGAATTCTCCTTTCCTAATGGTTCACAGGCAGCCCTTGAGAAAGGCACAGTGTGTCTCCCACCTCAAACCATGTTGGTCAGCATCCTGGCCCTTCGGCATCTAAACCATCGGTGGGCCAGCTGGATGCTTATTCCTCCAAGGGATTTGTCCACATGGAAGCGCTGGGCAGAATTGTCCTTTCCTAATCGGGCCCAGGAATGCCTTGAGAGAGACACAAAGTTTCTCACCCCTCAATCCCTGGTGTTTCAGCATCCTGGCTCTAAGGCATCGGAACCACTGATGGGCCAGGTGCACGCTTCTTCACGGAAGCGATTGATACGGATGGAAGTGTCGGGCAGATTCCTGTTTTCCTACGTCGTCCCAGGAATGCCCTTCGGAAAGGCACAGCATGGAAGTGGTGGCGAGAATTCCACTTTCCTCATTTGTCACAGACATGGCCCTTGGAAAGACACCAAGTGCCTCACACCGAAATCCCCGTTGTTTCAGCATCCTGGCTCTAAAGCAGTTAAGAAGGGCCGGTACGTGGGCCAGGCGGATGCTGACTCACACTCATCCAGACGTGTGAGAAGCAGGAGAGTGGAGGGGGAAAGAAGGAACAACGGTCCCCATTGCAGGATGGTGAGCAGAGAGGCAGCCCCCGTGGGGGCTCTTCCCAGCTCTCAATACCTTAATGCTCTCTGCAGTAGCCTCAGAAGGCCCTCGACATGAAAGAAAATAGACCTCTTTCCTTCACCGTACCTCCGTGATTTGGGAGGGAAATCTCATGTGACGCCAAGCCAAGCTTTTAGATCTCACCCATATCGAGCCAGTTCTCACGGAAATTTCACCAGATCCGTCCAAATCACGTGAGATCTCACCCACACGTCCGGAGACCTCTAGCCATACATCCCGATATCTCATCCTCAGCTCATGAGGTTTCTCTCCAGACCCGGGAAGAACTCATCCACACCTCGGAGATAGCGAGCCCGGCCTCGCGAGATCTCACCCAAATCTTCTGATATGGCAGGCTCAGCTCTGGTCTTCTGTGGCCAAAACTTGATGCATCTGTGACCAATCACCCAGGCTCTGGGGGCGGTGGTGTGGGGAAATGGCCCTCCCCAGCCCAGACTGCTTTGAGCCACTTCGGTGCTTAGGGATGGCACATTCCAGAAGTGTGCACAACGTCCAATAGCTCCAGTGGTCGAAATACTCCCAGGCACACCAGGAGGGAATCAACAATTTGTCTCCCACGTCAATCCCTGGAATCGCAACATCTTTGACGTGGGGGTAATAAGGGAGCCGTGAAAACAGAAGGAGCAGGCCTGCTGAAGCGTTTTTCACACTCAACCCGAAGGACGGAGTGAGAAAGGCAGGAACAGGAGGGAAAAGCAATGCGCCACCCCAGGCACGAGAAGGTGGCACCCATTGATAACGTTCAGGATGACTCTCTTGAGCGCACAACCAGCCAGAAAAAGACAAAGAAGAGACACCTCTTCTTTAGCCAGAGATCACCTGATCTTGGGGAAAATCTTGGGACGTCTCATTGAAATCTGTGGAGATCACGGCGCATTTAGGGAGATCCAGGGCCAAAAACCGTTCGCCCGTGGGGCAAACTTGCTGGCCCCTGGGCGGATCTTGTAACCCGTACGTAGCAGGGATTGCTGTGCTCCCAGTGTCAGTAGGGAACCCACACGGAGGGGTTGGGCAGCAGTCAACTTTCCTCATTGGTCCCAGGCATGCCCTTCAAGAAGACACACAGGGTGTCTCGCTCAATCCCTGTTGTTTCAGCATCCTGGCTCTAAAGCAGGTAAGAAAGGAGCTTGGATGCGGGATGAATGGGCCAGGGCAAAGCTCCTTCCCACTCACGGCGAGGTGACCGGCACAGGAGAGCAGGAGGGGAAACCAGAAGCCAAAGGGCCCACTGCAGGACGGTGAGAACGGAGGCAGGCCCGTGGGGGCTTTCCCTGGCTCTCCACACCTTAAAGCTCAGTGCACTAGCCACACAACACCGCGGAAATGTTGAAAGAATCTATACCTCTTGCCTTCCCCGGACCTCAGGTGATTTGGGGATCAATCTGCTGAGGTGACAGCCCGGCTCTTGCGAGATCTCAGGGAAATCTCGCCAGATCTTATGGAAATCTCACCAGACTCGGTCCAAATCAGGTGAGATCTCCCGCCCAACCCGTGAGATTTCCCGCCCAACCCGGTGAGGTTTCCCGCCAAACCTGGTGAGATTTCCAGGCAAACATGGCGAGATATCCCGCCAACCTGGTGAGATTTCGGGCCAAACCGGGGAAGGCCTCCCACCAACCCTGGCGAGACAGCCCCCAAACCTGGGGAGAGATCTCGCCAAACATCGTGAGGTATCCCGCTGGGCCTCGTCCGATACGCCAGGAAACCTGGGGTGCTATCCCTCCAAACCGCGGGAGATGTCCCTCCAAACCGCGGGAGATGTCCCGAAAACCCTTGTGACGTTCCCCGACAACCCTCTTGAGAATTGCCGCCGACCCGCGTGAGTTTCCCGGCCAAACCCCGTGAGTTTCCCGGCCAATCCTCGTGAGGTTCCCCGCCCAAGCGCATGAGTTTTCCCACCAAACCTCGTGAGTTTGCCTGCCATACGTCGCGCGTTTCCCGGCCACCCTCGTGAGCTTTCTAGCCCGACCTCCTGGGATTTCCAGCCGAACGTCGTGAGATTTCCAACCCCACCTCGTGAGATTTCCAGCCAGACCTCGTTTGCTTTGCCGCCAAACGTCCTGGGATTGCCAGCCAGACCTCGTGGGATCTGTGGCCCTGCCACTGATATCTACGGCCAACCGCAGATGCGTCTGTCACCAATCCCCCAGTCACAAGATGGGGGAGGGTGGAGAACTAGAACTCGCCAGCAGAGCCGGCTTTGCACCCCTTAGGCAGTTAGGGAAGGCCTAGGCCAGATGTGGGCCGAACTGCTAATACCTGCGCTTTGAGAATTGCTCCCAGGCGCCACGTGAGGGAAGAAAGAAGCTGTCTCCCACCTAAATCCCTGGTATCGCAACGTCCTGCGGGAGGACTGGGGAATAAGGGAGGACTGCATTCGGAATGAACGGGCCTGGTGAATACCTCTGCACACGAAACTCGAGGGACGGAATGAGGAAAGCAGGAGGAGAAGGAGGAAGCGATTTGCCATCCTAAGCACCAAAAGTGAGCACGCACCCAAAACATGAAGGCTGATTCTGTTCAGGGCGAAACCACCCAGAAAAAGAAAAAGAAACGATACCTCTCCTTCAGCGAGACATCAGATGATCTTGGGGAAAATCTGGGGAGATCTCATACAAATCTCGTGAGATCTCGGCCCATTTCTGGAGACGTAGGCCCGAAAATCCTTCGCACCTGTGGCAAACTCCCTGGCCCTTGGCTGGATCGTTTAGGCCCTCTGGAGCAGGGATGGCTGGTGTTCCTAATGGAAACAGTGAATACACATGGAAGGGTTGGGCGGAATTCTCCTTTCCTAATGGTTCACAGGCAGCCCTTGAGAAAGGCACAGTGTGTCTCCCACCTCAAACCATGTTGGTCAGCATCCTGGCCCTTCGGCATCTAAACCATCGGTGGGCCAGCTGGATGCTTATTCCTCCAAGGGATTTGTCCACATGGAAGCGCTGGGCAGAATTGTCCTTTCCTAATCGGGCCCAGGAATGCCTTGAGAGAGACACAAAGTTTCTCACCCCTCAATCCCTGGTGTTTCAGCATCCTGGCTCTAAGGCATCGGAACCACTGATGGGCCAGGTGCACGCTTCTTCACGGAAGCGATTGATACGGATGGAAGTGTCGGGCAGATTCCTGTTTTCCTACGTCGTCCCAGGAATGCCCTTCGGAAAGGCACAGCATGGAAGTGGTGGCGAGAATTCCACTTTCCTCATTTGTCACAGACATGGCCCTTGGAAAGACACCAAGTGCCTCACACCGAAATCCCCGTTGTTTCAGCATCCTGGCTCTAAAGCAGTTAAGAAGGGCCGGTACGTGGGCCAGGCGGATGCTGACTCACACTCATCCAGACGTGTGAGAAGCAGGAGAGTGGAGGGGGAAAGAAGGAACAACGGTCCCCATTGCAGGATGGTGAGCAGAGAGGCAGCCCCCATGGGGGCTCTTCCCAGCTCTCAATACCTTAATGCTCTCTGCAGTAGCCTCAGAAGGCCCTCGACATGAAAGAAAATAGACCTCTTTCCTTCACCGTACCTCCGTGATTTGGGAGGGAAATCTCATGTGACGCCAAGCCAAGCTTTTAGATCTCACCCATATCGAGCCAGTTCTCACGGAAATTTCACCAGATCCGTCCAAATCACGTGAGATCTCACCCACACGTCCGGAGACCTCTAGCCATACATCCCGATATCTCATCCTCAGCTCATGAGGTTTCTCTCCAGACCCGGGAAGAACTCATCCACACCTCGGAGATAGCGAGCCCGGCCTCGCGAGATCTCACCCAAATCTTCTGATATGGCAGGCTCAGCTCTGGTCTTCTGTGGCCAAAACTTGATGCATCTGTGACCAATCACCCAGGCTCTGGGGGCGGTGGTGTGGGGAAATGGCCCTCCCCAGCCCAGACTGCTTTGAGCCACTTCGGTGCTTAGGGATGGCACATTCCAGAAGTGTGCACAACGTCCAATAGCTCCAGTGGTCGAAATACTCCCAGGCGCACCAGGAGGGAATCAACAATTTGTCTCCCACGTCAATCCCTGGAATCGCAACATCTTTGACGTGGGGGTAATAAGGGAGCCGTGAAAACAGAAGGAGCAGGCCTGCTGAAGCGTTTTTCACACTCAACCCGAAGGACGGAGTGAGAAAGGCAGGAACAGGAGGGAAAAGCAATGCGCCACCCCAGGCACGAGAAGGTGGCACCCATTGATAACGTTCAGGATGACTCTCTTGAGCGCACAACCAGCCAGAAAAAGACAAAGAAGAGACACCTCTTCTTTAGCCAGAGATCACCTGATCTTGGGGAAAATCTTGGGACGTCTCATTGAAATCTGTGGAGATCACGGCGCATTTAGGGAGATCCAGGGCCAAAAACCGTTCGCCCGTGGGGCAAACTTGCTGGCCCCTGGGCGGATCTTGTAACCCGTACGTAGCAGGGATTGCTGTGCTCCCAGTGTCAGTAGGGAACCCACACGGAGGGGTTGGGCAGCAGTCAACTTTCCTCATTGGTCCCAGGCATGCCCTTCAAGAAGACACACAGGGTGTCTCCCTCAATCCCTGTTGTTTCAGCATCCTGGCTCTAAAGCAGGTAAGAAAGGAGCTTGGATGCGGGATGAATGGGCCAGGGCAAAGCTCCTTCCCACTCACGGCGAGGTGACCGGCACAGGAGAGCAGGAGGGGAAACCAGAAGCCAAAGGGCCCACTGCAGGACGGTGAGAACGGAGGCAGGCCCGTGGGGGCTTTCCCTGGCTCTCCACACCTTAAAGCTCAGTGCACTAGCCACACAACACCGCGGAAATGTTGAAAGAATCTATACCTCTTGCCTTCCCCGGACCTCAGGTGATTTGGGGATCAATCTGCTGAGGTGACAGCCCGGCTCTTGCGAGATCTCAGGGAAATCTCGCCAGATCTTATGGAAATCTCACCAGACTCGGTCCAAATCAGGTGAGATCTCCCGCCCAACGCGTGAGATTTCCCGCCCAACCCGGTGAGGTTTCCCGCCAAACCTGGTGAGATTTCCAGGCAAACATGGCGAGATATCCCGCCAACCTGGTGAGATTTCGGGCCAAACCGGGGAAGGCCTCCCACCAACCCTGGCGAGACAGCCCCCAAACCTGGGGAGAGATCTCGCCAAACATCGTGAGGTATCCCGCTGGGCCTCGTCCGATACGCCAGGAAACCTGGGGTGCTATCCCTCCAAACCGCGGGAGATGTCCCTCCAAACCGCGGGAGATGTCCCGAAAACCCTTGTGACGTTCCCCGACAACCCTCTTGAGAATTGCCGCCGACCCGCGTGAGTTTCCCGGCCAAACCCCGTGAGTTTCCCGGCCAATCCTCGTGAGGTTCCCCGCCCAAGCGCATGAGTTTTCCCACCAAACCTCGTGAGTTTGCCTGCCATACGTCGCGCGTTTCCCGGCCACCCTCGTGAGCTTTCTAGCCCGACCTCCTGGGATTTCCAGCCGAACGTCGTGAGATTTCCAACCCCACCTCGTGAGATTTCCAGCCAGACCTCGTTTGCTTTGCCGCCAAACGTCCTGGGATTGCCAGCCAGACCTCGTGGGATCTGTGGCCCTGCCACTGATATCTACGGCCAACCGCAGATGCGTCTGTCACCAATCCCCCAGTCACAAGATGGGGGAGGGTGGAGAACTAGAACTCGCCAGCAGAGCCGGCTTTGCATCCCTTAGGCAGTTAGGGAAGGCCTAGGCCAGATGTGGGCCGAACTGCTAATACCTGCGCTTTGAGAATTGCTCCCAGGCGCCACGTGAGGGAAGAAAGAAGCTGTCTCCCACCTAAATCCCTGGTATCGCAACGTCCTGCGGGAGGACTGGGGAATAAGGGAGGACTGCATTCGGAATGAACGGGCCTGGTGAATACCTCTGCACACGAAACTCGAGGGACGGAATGAGGAAAGCAGGAGGAGAAGGAGGAAGCGATTTGCCATCCTAAGCACCAAAAGTGAGCACGCACCCAAAACATGAAGGCTGATTCTGTTCAGGGCGAAACCACCCAGAAAAAGAAAAAGAAACGATACCTCTCCTTCAGCGAGACATCAGATGATCTTGGGGAAAATCTGGGGAGATCTCATACAAATCTCGTGAGATCTCGGCCCATTTCTGGAGACGTAGGCCCGAAAATCCTTCGCACCTGTGGCAAACTCCCTGGCCCTTGGCTGGATCGTTTAGGCCCTCTGGAGCAGGGATGGCTGGTGTTCCTAATGGAAACAGTGAATACACATGGAAGGGTTGGGCGGAATTCTCCTTTCCTAATGGTTCACAGGCAGCCCTTGAGAAAGGCACAGTGTGTCTCCCACCTCAAACCATGTTGGTCAGCATCCTGGCCCTTCGGCATCTAAACCATCGGTGGGCCAGCTGGATGCTTATTCCTCCAAGGGATTTGTCCACATGGAAGCGCTGGGCAGAATTGTCCTTTCCTAATCGGGCCCAGGAATGCCTTGAGAGAGACACAAAGTTTCTCACCCCTCAATCCCTGGTGTTTCAGCATCCTGGCTCTAAGGCATCGGAACCACTGATGGGCCAGGTGCACGCTTCTTCACGGAAGCGATTGATACGGATGGAAGTGTCGGGCAGATTCCTGTTTTCCTACGTCGTCCCAGGAATGCCCTTCGGAAAGGCACAGCATGGAAGTGGTGGCGAGAATTCCACTTTCCTCATTTGTCACAGACATGGCCCTTGGAAAGACACCAAGTGCCTCACACCGAAATCCCCGTTGTTTCAGCATCCTGGCTCTAAAGCAGTTAAGAAGGGCCGGTACGTGGGCCAGGCGGATGCTGACTCACACTCATCCAGACGTGTGAGAAGCAGGAGAGTGGAGGGGGAAAGAAGGAACAACGGTCCCCATTGCAGGATGGTGAGCAGAGAGGCAGCCCCCGTGGGGGCTCTTCCCAGCTCTCAATACCTTAATGCTCTCTGCAGTAGCCTCAGAAGGCCCTCGACATGAAAGAAAATAGACCTCTTTCCTTCACCGTACCTCCGTGATTTGGGAGGGAAATCTCATGTGACGCCAAGCCAAGCTTTTAGATCTCACCCATATCGAGCCAGTTCTCACGGAAATTTCACCAGATCCGTCCAAATCACGTGAGATCTCACCCACACGTCCGGAGACCTCTAGCCATACATCCCGATATCTCATCCTCAGCTCATGAGGTTTCTCTCCAGACCCGGGAAGAACTCATCCACACCTCGGAGATAGCGAGCCCGGCCTCGCGAGATCTCACCCAAATCTTCTGATATGGCAGGCTCAGCTCTGGTCTTCTGTGGCCAAAACTTGATGCATCTGTGACCAATCACCCAGGCTCTGGGGGCGGTGGTGTGGGGAAATGGCCCTCCCCAGCCCAGACTGCTTTGAGCCACTTCGGTGCTTAGGGATGGCACATTCCAGAAGTGTGCACAACGTCCAATAGCTCCAGTGGTCGAAATACTCCCAGGCACACCAGGAGGGAATCAACAATTTGTCTCCCACGTCAATCCCTGGAATCGCAACATCTTTGACGTGGGGGTAATAAGGGAGCCGTGAAAACAGAAGGAGCAGGCCTGCTGAAGCGTTTTTCACACTCAACCCGAAGGACGGAGTGAGAAAGGCAGGAACAGGAGGGAAAAGCAATGCGCCACCCCAGGCACGAGAAGGTGGCACCCATTGATAACGTTCAGGATGACTCTCTTGAGCGCACAACCAGCCAGAAAAAGACAAAGAAGAGACACCTCTTCTTTAGCCAGAGATCACCTGATCTTGGGGAAAATCTTGGGACGTCTCATTGAAATCTGTGGAGATCACGGCGCATTTAGGGAGATCCAGGGCCAAAAACCGTTCGCCCGTGGGGCAAACTTGCTGGCCCCTGGGCGGATCTTGTAACCCGTACGTAGCAGGGATTGCTGTGCTCCCAGTGTCAGTAGGGAACCCACACGGAGGGGTTGGGCAGCAGTCAACTTTCCTCATTGGTCCCAGGCATGCCCTTCAAGAAGACACACAGGGTGTCTCGCTCAATCCCTGTTGTTTCAGCATCCTGGCTCTAAAGCAGGTAAGAAAGGAGCTTGGATGCGGGATGAATGGGCCAGGGCAAAGCTCCTTCCCACTCACGGCGAGGTGACCGGCACAGGAGAGCAGGAGGGGAAACCAGAAGCCAAAGGGCCCACTGCAGGACGGTGAGAACGGAGGCAGGCCCGTGGGGGCTTTCCCTGGCTCTCCACACCTTAAAGCTCAGTGCACTAGCCACACAACACCGCGGAAATGTTGAAAGAATCTATACCTCTTGCCTTCCCCGGACCTCAGGTGATTTGGGGATCAATCTGCTGAGGTGACAGCCCGGCTCTTGCGAGATCTCAGGGAAATCTCGCCAGATCTTATGGAAATCTCACCAGACTCGGTCCAAATCAGGTGAGATCTCCCGCCCAACCCGTGAGATTTCCCGCCCAACCCGGTGAGGTTTCCCGCCAAACCTGGTGAGATTTCCAGGCAAACATGGCGAGATATCCCGCCAACCTGGTGAGATTTCGGGCCAAACCGGGGAAGGCCTCCCACCAACCCTGGCGAGACAGCCCCCAAACCTGGGGAGAGATCTCGCCAAACATCGTGAGGTATCCCGCTGGGCCTCGTCCGATACGCCAGGAAACCTGGGGTGCTATCCCTCCAAACCGCGGGAGATGTCCCTCCAAACCGCGGGAGATGTCCCGAAAACCCTTGTGACGTTCCCCGACAACCCTCTTGAGAATTGCCGCCGACCCGCGTGAGTTTCCCGGCCAAACCCCGTGAGTTTCCCGGCCAATCCTCGTGAGGTTCCCCGCCCAAGCGCATGAGTTTTCCCACCAAACCTCGTGAGTTTGCCTGCCATACGTCGCGCGTTTCCCGGCCACCCTCGTGAGCTTTCTAGCCCGACCTCCTGGGATTTCCAGCCGAACGTCGTGAGATTTCCAACCCCACCTCGTGAGATTTCCAGCCAGACCTCGTTTGCTTTGCCGCCAAACGTCCTGGGATTGCCAGCCAGACCTCGTGGGATCGGTGGCCCTGCCACTGATATCTACGGCCAACCGCAGATGCGTCTGTCACCAATCCCCCAGTCACAAGATGGGGGAGGGTGGAGAACTAGAACTCGCCAGCAGAGCCGGCTTTGCACCCCTTAGGCAGTTAGGGAAGGCCTAGGCCAGATGTGGGCCGAACTGCTAATACCTGCGCTTTGAGAATTGCTCCCAGGCGCCACGTGAGGGAAGAAAGAAGCTGTCTCCCACCTAAATCCCTGGTATCGCAACGTCCTGCGGGAGGACTGGGGAATAAGGGAGGACTGCATTCGGAATGAACGGGCCTGGTGAATACCTCTGCACACGAAACTCGAGGGACGGAATGAGGAAAGCAGGAGGAGAAGGAGGAAGCGATTGGCCATCCTAAGCACCAAAAGTGAGCACGCACCCAAAACATGAAGGCTGATTCTGTTCAGGGCGAAACCACCCAGAAAAAGAAAAAGAAACGATACCTCTCCTTCAGCGAGACATCAGATGATCTTGGGGAAAATCTGGGGAGATCTCATACAAATCTCGTGAGATCTCGGCCCATTTCTGGAGACGTAGGCCCGAAAATCCTTCGCACCTGTGGCAAACTCCCTGGCCCTTGGCTGGATCGTTTAGGCCCTCTGGAGCAGGGATGGCTGGTGTTCCTAATGGAAACAGTGAATACACATGGAAGGGTTGGGCGGAATTCTCCTTTCCTAATGGTTCACAGGCAGCCCTTGAGAAAGGCACAGTGTGTCTCCCACCTCAAACCATGTTGGTCAGCATCCTGGCCCTTCGGCATCTAAACCATCGGTGGGCCAGCTGGATGCTTATTCCTCCAAGGGATTTGTCCACATGGAAGCGCTGGGCAGAATTGTCCTTTCCTAATCGGGCCCAGGAATGCCTTGAGAGAGACACAAAGTTTCTCACCCCTCAATCCCTGGTGTTTCAGCATCCTGGCTCTAAGGCATCGGAACCACTGATGGGCCAGGTGCACGCTTCTTCACGGAAGCGATTGATACGGATGGAAGTGTCGGGCAGATTCCTGTTTTCCTACGTCGTCCCAGGAATGCCCTTCGGAAAGGCACAGCATGGAAGTGGTGGCGAGAATTCCACTTTCCTCATTTGTCACAGACATGGCCCTTGGAAAGACACCAAGTGCCTCACACCGAAATCCCCGTTGTTTCAGCATCCTGGCTCTAAAGCAGTTAAGAAGGGCCGGTACGTGGGCCAGGCGGATGCTGACTCACACTCATCCAGACGTGTGAGAAGCAGGAGAGTGGAGGGGGAAAGAAGGAACAACGGTCCCCATTGCAGGATGGTGAGCAGAGAGGCAGCCCCCATGGGGGCTCTTCCCAGCTCTCAATACCTTAATGCTCTCTGCAGTAGCCTCAGAAGGCCCTCGACATGAAAGAAAATAGACCTCTTTCCTTCACCGTACCTCCGTGATTTGGGAGGGAAATCTCATGTGACGCCAAGCCAAGCTTTTAGATCTCACCCATATCGAGCCAGTTCTCACGGAAATTTCACCAGATCCGTCCAAATCACGTGAGATCTCACCCACACGTCCGGAGACCTCTAGCCATACATCCCGATATCTCATCCTCAGCTCATGAGGTTTCTCTCCAGACCCGGGAAGAACTCATCCACACCTCGGAGATAGCGAGCCCGGCCTCGCGAGATCTCACCCAAATCTTCTGATATGGCAGGCTCAGCTCTGGTCTTCTGTGGCCAAAACTTGATGCATCTGTGACCAATCACCCAGGCTCTGGGGGCGGTGGTGTGGGGAAATGGCCCTCCCCAGCCCAGACTGCTTTGAGCCACTTCGGTGCTTAGGGATGGCACATTCCAGAAGTGTGCACAACGTCCAATAGCTCCAGTGGTCGAAATACTCCCAGGCGCACCAGGAGGGAATCAACAATTTGTCTCCCACGTCAATCCCTGGAATCGCAACATCTTTGACGTGGGGGTAATAAGGGAGCCGTGAAAACAGAAGGAGCAGGCCTGCTGAAGCGTTTTTCACACTCAACCCGAAGGACGGAGTGAGAAAGGCAGGAACAGGAGGGAAAAGCAATGCGCCACCCCAGGCACGAGAAGGTGGCACCCATTGATAACGTTCAGGATGACTCTCTTGAGCGCACAACCAGCCAGAAAAAGACAAAGAAGAGACACCTCTTCTTTAGCCAGAGATCACCTGATCTTGGGGAAAATCTTGGGACGTCTCATTGAAATCTGTGGAGATCACGGCGCATTTAGGGAGATCCAGGGCCAAAAACCGTTCGCCCGTGGGGCAAACTTGCTGGCCCCTGGGCGGATCTTGTAACCCGTACGTAGCAGGGATTGCTGTGCTCCCAGTGTCAGTAGGGAACCCACACGGAGGGGTTGGGCAGCAGTCAACTTTCCTCATTGGTCCCAGGCATGCCCTTCAAGAAGACACACAGGGTGTCTCCCTCAATCCCTGTTGTTTCAGCATCCTGGCTCTAAAGCAGGTAAGAAAGGAGCTTGGATGCGGGATGAATGGGCCAGGGCAAAGCTCCTTCCCACTCACGGCGAGGTGACCGGCACAGGAGAGCAGGAGGGGAAACCAGAAGCCAAAGGGCCCACTGCAGGACGGTGAGAACGGAGGCAGGCCCGTGGGGGCTTTCCCTGGCTCTCCACACCTTAAAGCTCAGTGCACTAGCCACACAACACCGCGGAAATGTTGAAAGAATCTATACCTCTTGCCTTCCCCGGACCTCAGGTGATTTGGGGATCAATCTGCTGAGGTGACAGCCCGGCTCTTGCGAGATCTCAGGGAAATCTCGCCAGATCTTATGGAAATCTCACCAGACTCGGTCCAAATCAGGTGAGATCTCCCGCCCAACGCGTGAGATTTCCCGCCCAACCCGGTGAGGTTTCCCGCCAAACCTGGTGAGATTTCCAGGCAAACATGGCGAGATATCCCGCCAACCTGGTGAGATTTCGGGCCAAACCGGGGAAGGCCTCCCACCAACCCTGGCGAGACAGCCCCCAAACCTGGGGAGAGATCTCGCCAAACATCGTGAGGTATCCCGCTGGGCCTCGTCCGATACGCCAGGAAACCTGGGGTGCTATCCCTCCAAACCGCGGGAGATGTCCCTCCAAACCGCGGGAGATGTCCCGAAAACCCTTGTGACGTTCCCCGACAACCCTCTTGAGAATTGCCGCCGACCCGCGTGAGTTTCCCGGCCAAACCCCGTGAGTTTCCCGGCCAATCCTCGTGAGGTTCCCCGCCCAAGCGCATGAGTTTTCCCACCAAACCTCGTGAGTTTGCCTGCCATACGTCGCGCGTTTCCCGGCCACCCTCGTGAGCTTTCTAGCCCGACCTCCTGGGATTTCCAGCCGAACGTCGTGAGATTTCCAACCCCACCTCGTGAGATTTCCAGCCAGACCTCGTTTGCTTTGCCGCCAAACGTCCTGGGATTGCCAGCCAGACCTCGTGGGATCTGTGGCCCTGCCACTGATATCTACGGCCAACCGCAGATGCGTCTGTCACCAATCCCCCAGTCACAAGATGGGGGAGGGTGGAGAACTAGAACTCGCCAGCAGAGCCGGCTTTGCATCCCTTAGGCAGTTAGGGAAGGCCTAGGCCAGATGTGGGCCGAACTGCTAATACCTGCGCTTTGAGAATTGCTCCCAGGCGCCACGTGAGGGAAGAAAGAAGCTGTCTCCCACCTAAATCCCTGGTATCGCAACGTCCTGCGGGAGGACTGGGGAATAAGGGAGGACTGCATTCGGAATGAACGGGCCTGGTGAATACCTCTGCACACGAAACTCGAGGGACGGAATGAGGAAAGCAGGAGGAGAAGGAGGAAGCGATTTGCCATCCTAAGCACCAAAAGTGAGCACGCACCCAAAACATGAAGGCTGATTCTGTTCAGGGCGAAACCACCCAGAAAAAGAAAAAGAAACGATACCTCTCCTTCAGCGAGACATCAGATGATCTTGGGGAAAATCTGGGGAGATCTCATACAAATCTCGTGAGATCTCGGCCCATTTCTGGAGACGTAGGCCCGAAAATCCTTCGCACCTGTGGCAAACTCCCTGGCCCTTGGCTGGATCGTTTAGGCCCTCTGGAGCAGGGATGGCTGGTGTTCCTAATGGAAACAGTGAATACACATGGAAGGGTTGGGCGGAATTCTCCTTTCCTAATGGTTCACAGGCAGCCCTTGAGAAAGGCACAGTGTGTCTCCCACCTCAAACCATGTTGGTCAGCATCCTGGCCCTTCGGCATCTAAACCATCGGTGGGCCAGCTGGATGCTTATTCCTCCAAGGGATTTGTCCACATGGAAGCGCTGGGCAGAATTGTCCTTTCCTAATCGGGCCCAGGAATGCCTTGAGAGAGACACAAAGTTTCTCACCCCTCAATCCCTGGTGTTTCAGCATCCTGGCTCTAAGGCATCGGAACCACTGATGGGCCAGGTGCACGCTTCTTCACGGAAGCGATTGATACGGATGGAAGTGTCGGGCAGATTCCTGTTTTCCTACGTCGTCCCAGGAATGCCCTTCGGAAAGGCACAGCATGGAAGTGGTGGCGAGAATTCCACTTTCCTCATTTGTCACAGACATGGCCCTTGGAAAGACACCAAGTGCCTCACACCGAAATCCCCGTTGTTTCAGCATCCTGGCTCTAAAGCAGTTAAGAAGGGCCGGTACGTGGGCCAGGCGGATGCTGACTCACACTCATCCAGACGTGTGAGAAGCTGGAGAGTGGAGGGGGAAAGAAGGAACAACGGTCCCCATTGCAGGATGGTGAGCAGAGAGGCAGCCCCCGTGGGGGCTCTTCCCAGCTCTCAATACCTTAATGCTCTCTGCAGTAGCCTCAGAAGGCCCTCGACATGAAAGAAAATAGACCTCTTTCCTTCACCGTACCTCCGTGATTTGGGAGGGAAATCTCATGTGACGCCAAGCCAAGCTTTTAGATCTCACCCATATCGAGCCAGTTCTCACGGAAATTTCACCAGATCCGTCCAAATCACGTGAGATCTCACCCACACGTCCGGAGACCTCTAGCCATACATCCCGATATCTCATCCTCAGCTCATGAGGTTTCTCTCCAGACCCGGGAAGAACTCATCCACACCTCGGAGATAGCGAGCCCGGCCTCGCGAGATCTCACCCAAATCTTCTGATATGGCAGGCTCAGCTCTGGTCTTCTGTGGCCAAAACTTGATGCATCTGTGACCAATCACCCAGGCTCTGGGGGCGGTGGTGTGGGGAAATGGCCCTCCCCAGCCCAGACTGCTTTGAGCCACTTCGGTGCTTAGGGATGGCACATTCCAGAAGTGTGCACAACGTCCAATAGCTCCAGTGGTCGAAATACTCCCAGGCACACCAGGAGGGAATCAACAATTTGTCTCCCACGTCAATCCCTGGAATCGCAACATCTTTGACGTGGGGGTAATAAGGGAGCCGTGAAAACAGAAGGAGCAGGCCTGCTGAAGCGTTTTTCACACTCAACCCGAAGGACGGAGTGAGAAAGGCAGGAACAGGAGGGAAAAGCAATGCGCCACCCCAGGCACGAGAAGGTGGCACCCATTGATAACGTTCAGGATGACTCTCTTGAGCGCACAACCAGCCAGAAAAAGACAAAGAAGAGACACCTCTTCTTTAGCCAGAGATCACCTGATCTTGGGGAAAATCTTGGGACGTCTCATTGAAATCTGTGGAGATCACGGCGCATTTAGGGAGATCCAGGGCCAAAAACCGTTCGCCCGTGGGGCAAACTTGCTGGCCCCTGGGCGGATCTTGTAACCCGTACGTAGCAGGGATTGCTGTGCTCCCAGTGTCAGTAGGGAACCCACACGGAGGGGTTGGGCAGCAGTCAACTTTCCTCATTGGTCCCAGGCATGCCCTTCAAGAAGACACACAGGGTGTCTCGCTCAATCCCTGTTGTTTCAGCATCCTGGCTCTAAAGCAGGTAAGAAAGGAGCTTGGATGCGGGATGAATGGGCCAGGGCAAAGCTCCTTCCCACTCACGGCGAGGTGACCGGCACAGGAGAGCAGGAGGGGAAACCAGAAGCCAAAGGGCCCACTGCAGGACGGTGAGAACGGAGGCAGGCCCGTGGGGGCTTTCCCTGGCTCTCCACACCTTAAAGCTCAGTGCACTAGCCACACAACACCGCGGAAATGTTGAAAGAATCTATACCTCTTGCCTTCCCCGGACCTCAGGTGATTTGGGGATCAATCTGCTGAGGTGACAGCCCGGCTCTTGCGAGATCTCAGGGAAATCTCGCCAGATCTTATGGAAATCTCACCAGACTCGGTCCAAATCAGGTGAGATCTCCCGCCCAACCCGTGAGATTTCCCGCCCAACCCGGTGAGGTTTCCCGCCAAACCTGGTGAGATTTCCAGGCAAACATGGCGAGATATCCCGCCAACCTGGTGAGATTTCGGGCCAAACCGGGGAAGGCCTCCCACCAACCCTGGCGAGACAGCCCCCAAACCTGGGGAGAGATCTCGCCAAACATCGTGAGGTATCCCGCTGGGCCTCGTCCGATACGCCAGGAAACCTGGGGTGCTATCCCTCCAAACCGCGGGAGATGTCCCTCCAAACCGCGGGAGATGTCCCGAAAACCCTTGTGACGTTCCCCGACAACCCTCTTGAGAATTGCCGCCGACCCGCGTGAGTTTCCCGGCCAAACCCCGTGAGTTTCCCGGCCAATCCTCGTGAGGTTCCCCGCCCAAGCGCATGAGTTTTCCCACCAAACCTCGTGAGTTTGCCTGCCATACGTCGCGCGTTTCCCGGCCACCCTCGTGAGCTTTCTAGCCCGACCTCCTGGGATTTCCAGCCGAACGTCGTGAGATTTCCAACCCCACCTCGTGAGATTTCCAGCCAGACCTCGTTTGCTTTGCCGCCAAACGTCCTGGGATTGCCAGCCAGACCTCGTGGGATCGGTGGCCCTGCCACTGATATCTACGGCCAACCGCAGATGCGTCTGTCACCAATCCCCCAGTCACAAGATGGGGGAGGGTGGAGAACTAGAACTCGCCAGCAGAGCCGGCTTTGCACCCCTTAGGCAGTTAGGGAAGGCCTAGGCCAGATGTGGGCCGAACTGCTAATACCTGCGCTTTGAGAATTGCTCCCAGGCGCCACGTGAGGGAAGAAAGAAGCTGTCTCCCACCTAAATCCCTGGTATCGCAACGTCCTGCGGGAGGACTGGGGAATAAGGGAGGACTGCATTCGGAATGAACGGGCCTGGTGAATACCTCTGCACACGAAACTCGAGGGACGGAATGAGGAAAGCAGGAGGAGAAGGAGGAAGCGATTGGCCATCCTAAGCACCAAAAGTGAGCACGCACCCAAAACATGAAGGCTGATTCTGTTCAGGGCGAAACCACCCAGAAAAAGAAAAAGAAACGATACCTCTCCTTCAGCGAGACATCAGATGATCTTGGGGAAAATCTGGGGAGATCTCATACAAATCTCGTGAGATCTCGGCCCATTTCTGGAGACGTAGGCCCGAAAATCCTTCGCACCTGTGGCAAACTCCCTGGCCCTTGGCTGGATCGTTTAGGCCCTCTGGAGCAGGGATGGCTGGTGTTCCTAATGGAAACAGTGAATACACATGGAAGGGTTGGGCGGAATTCTCCTTTCCTAATGGTTCACAGGCAGCCCTTGAGAAAGGCACAGTGTGTCTCCCACCTCAAACCATGTTGGTCAGCATCCTGGCCCTTCGGCATCTAAACCATCGGTGGGCCAGCTGGATGCTTATTCCTCCAAGGGATTTGTCCACATGGAAGCGCTGGGCAGAATTGTCCTTTCCTAATCGGGCCCAGGAATGCCTTGAGAGAGACACAAAGTTTCTCACCCCTCAATCCCTGGTGTTTCAGCATCCTGGCTCTAAGGCATCGGAACCACTGATGGGCCAGGTGCACGCTTCTTCACGGAAGCGATTGATACGGATGGAAGTGTCGGGCAGATTCCTGTTTTCCTACGTCGTCCCAGGAATGCCCTTCGGAAAGGCACAGCATGGAAGTGGTGGCGAGAATTCCACTTTCCTCATTTGTCACAGACATGGCCCTTGGAAAGACACCAAGTGCCTCACACCGAAATCCCCGTTGTTTCAGCATCCTGGCTCTAAAGCAGTTAAGAAGGGCCGGTACGTGGGCCAGGCGGATGCTGACTCACACTCATCCAGACGTGTGAGAAGCAGGAGAGTGGAGGGGGAAAGAAGGAACAACGGTCCCCATTGCAGGATGGTGAGCAGAGAGGCAGCCCCCATGGGGGCTCTTCCCAGCTCTCAATACCTTAATGCTCTCTGCAGTAGCCTCAGAAGGCCCTCGACATGAAAGAAAATAGACCTCTTTCCTTCACCGTACCTCCGTGATTTGGGAGGGAAATCTCATGTGACGCCAAGCCAAGCTTTTAGATCTCACCCATATCGAGCCAGTTCTCACGGAAATTTCACCAGATCCGTCCAAATCACGTGAGATCTCACCCACACGTCCGGAGACCTCTAGCCATACATCCCGATATCTCATCCTCAGCTCATGAGGTTTCTCTCCAGACCCGGGAAGAACTCATCCACACCTCGGAGATAGCGAGCCCGGCCTCGCGAGATCTCACCCAAATCTTCTGATATGGCAGGCTCAGCTCTGGTCTTCTGTGGCCAAAACTTGATGCATCTGTGACCAATCACCCAGGCTCTGGGGGCGGTGGTGTGGGGAAATGGCCCTCCCCAGCCCAGACTGCTTTGAGCCACTTCGGTGCTTAGGGATGGCACATTCCAGAAGTGTGCACAACGTCCAATAGCTCCAGTGGTCGAAATACTCCCAGGCGCACCAGGAGGGAATCAACAATTTGTCTCCCACGTCAATCCCTGGAATCGCAACATCTTTGACGTGGGGGTAATAAGGGAGCCGTGAAAACAGAAGGAGCAGGCCTGCTGAAGCGTTTTTCACACTCAACCCGAAGGACGGAGTGAGAAAGGCAGGAACAGGAGGGAAAAGCAATGCGCCACCCCAGGCACGAGAAGGTGGCACCCATTGATAACGTTCAGGATGACTCTCTTGAGCGCACAACCAGCCAGAAAAAGACAAAGAAGAGACACCTCTTCTTTAGCCAGAGATCACCTGATCTTGGGGAAAATCTTGGGACGTCTCATTGAAATCTGTGGAGATCACGGCGCATTTAGGGAGATCCAGGGCCAAAAACCGTTCGCCCGTGGGGCAAACTTGCTGGCCCCTGGGCGGATCTTGTAACCCGTACGTAGCAGGGATTGCTGTGCTCCCAGTGTCAGTAGGGAACCCACACGGAGGGGTTGGGCAGCAGTCAACTTTCCTCATTGGTCCCAGGCATGCCCTTCAAGAAGACACACAGGGTGTCTCCCTCAATCCCTGTTGTTTCAGCATCCTGGCTCTAAAGCAGGTAAGAAAGGAGCTTGGATGCGGGATGAATGGGCCAGGGCAAAGCTCCTTCCCACTCACGGCGAGGTGACCGGCACAGGAGAGCAGGAGGGGAAACCAGAAGCCAAAGGGCCCACTGCAGGACGGTGAGAACGGAGGCAGGCCCGTGGGGGCTTTCCCTGGCTCTCCACACCTTAAAGCTCAGTGCACTAGCCACACAACACCGCGGAAATGTTGAAAGAATCTATACCTCTTGCCTTCCCCGGACCTCAGGTGATTTGGGGATCAATCTGCTGAGGTGACAGCCCGGCTCTTGCGAGATCTCAGGGAAATCTCGCCAGATCTTATGGAAATCTCACCAGACTCGGTCCAAATCAGGTGAGATCTCCCGCCCAACGCGTGAGATTTCCCGCCCAACCCGGTGAGGTTTCCCGCCAAACCTGGTGAGATTTCCAGGCAAACATGGCGAGATATCCCGCCAACCTGGTGAGATTTCGGGCCAAACCGGGGAAGGCCTCCCACCAACCCTGGCGAGACAGCCCCCAAACCTGGGGAGAGATCTCGCCAAACATCGTGAGGTATCCCGCTGGGCCTCGTCCGATACGCCAGGAAACCTGGGGTGCTATCCCTCCAAACCGCGGGAGATGTCCCTCCAAACCGCGGGAGATGTCCCGAAAACCCTTGTGACGTTCCCCGACAACCCTCTTGAGAATTGCCGCCGACCCGCGTGAGTTTCCCGGCCAAACCCCGTGAGTTTCCCGGCCAATCCTCGTGAGGTTCCCCGCCCAAGCGCATGAGTTTTCCCACCAAACCTCGTGAGTTTGCCTGCCATACGTCGCGCGTTTCCCGGCCACCCTCGTGAGCTTTCTAGCCCGACCTCCTGGGATTTCCAGCCGAACGTCGTGAGATTTCCAACCCCACCTCGTGAGATTTCCAGCCAGACCTCGTTTGCTTTGCCGCCAAACGTCCTGGGATTGCCAGCCAGACCTCGTGGGATCTGTGGCCCTGCCACTGATATCTACGGCCAACCGCAGATGCGTCTGTCACCAATCCCCCAGTCACAAGATGGGGGAGGGTGGAGAACTAGAACTCGCCAGCAGAGCCGGCTTTGCATCCCTTAGGCAGTTAGGGAAGGCCTAGGCCAGATGTGGGCCGAACTGCTAATACCTGCGCTTTGAGAATTGCTCCCAGGCGCCACGTGAGGGAAGAAAGAAGCTGTCTCCCACCTAAATCCCTGGTATCGCAACGTCCTGCGGGAGGACTGGGGAATAAGGGAGGACTGCATTCGGAATGAACGGGCCTGGTGAATACCTCTGCACACGAAACTCGAGGGACGGAATGAGGAAAGCAGGAGGAGAAGGAGGAAGCGATTTGCCATCCTAAGCACCAAAAGTGAGCACGCACCCAAAACATGAAGGCTGATTCTGTTCAGGGCGAAACCACCCAGAAAAAGAAAAAGAAACGATACCTCTCCTTCAGCGAGACATCAGATGATCTTGGGGAAAATCTGGGGAGATCTCATACAAATCTCGTGAGATCTCGGCCCATTTCTGGAGACGTAGGCCCGAAAATCCTTCGCACCTGTGGCAAACTCCCTGGCCCTTGGCTGGATCGTTTAGGCCCTCTGGAGCAGGGATGGCTGGTGTTCCTAATGGAAACAGTGAATACACATGGAAGGGTTGGGCGGAATTCTCCTTTCCTAATGGTTCACAGGCAGCCCTTGAGAAAGGCACAGTGTGTCTCCCACCTCAAACCATGTTGGTCAGCATCCTGGCCCTTCGGCCTCTAAACCATCGGTGGGCCAGCTGGATGCTTATTCCTCCAAGGGATTTGTCCACATGGAAGCGCTGGGCAGAATTGTCCTTTCCTAATCGGGCCCAGGAATGCCTTGAGAGAGACACAAAGTTTCTCACCCCTCAATCCCTGGTGTTTCAGCATCCTGGCTCTAAGGCATCGGAACCACTGATGGGCCAGGTGCACGCTTCTTCACGGAAGCGATTGATACGGATGGAAGTGTCGGGCAGATTCCTGTTTTCCTACGTCGTCCCAGGAATGCCCTTCGGAAAGGCACAGCATGGAAGTGGTGGCGAGAATTCCACTTTCCTCATTTGTCACAGACATGGCCCTTGGAAAGACACCAAGTGCCTCACACCGAAATCCCCGTTGTTTCAGCATCCTGGCTCTAAAGCAGTTAAGAAGGGCCGGTACGTGGGCCAGGCGGATGCTGACTCACACTCATCCAGACGTGTGAGAAGCTGGAGAGTGGAGGGGGAAAGAAGGAACAACGGTCCCCATTGCAGGATGGTGAGCAGAGAGGCAGCCCCCGTGGGGGCTCTTCCCAGCTCTCAATACCTTAATGCTCTCTGCAGTAGCCTCAGAAGGCCCTCGACATGAAAGAAAATAGACCTCTTTCCTTCACCGTACCTCCGTGATTTGGGAGGGAAATCTCATGTGACGCCAAGCCAAGCTTTTAGATCTCACCCATATCGAGCCAGTTCTCACGGAAATTTCACCAGATCCGTCCAAATCACGTGAGATCTCACCCACACGTCCGGAGACCTCTAGCCATACATCCCGATATCTCATCCTCAGCTCATGAGGTTTCTCTCCAGACCCGGGAAGAACTCATCCACACCTCGGAGATAGCGAGCCCGGCCTCGCGAGATCTCACCCAAATCTTCTGATATGGCAGGCTCAGCTCTGGTCTTCTGTGGCCAAAACTTGATGCATCTGTGACCAATCACCCAGGCTCTGGGGGCGGTGGTGTGGGGAAATGGCCCTCCCCAGCCCAGACTGCTTTGAGCCACTTCGGTGCTTAGGGATGGCACATTCCAGAAGTGTGCACAACGTCCAATAGCTCCAGTGGTCGAAATACTCCCAGGCACACCAGGAGGGAATCAACAATTTGTCTCCCACGTCAATCCCTGGAATCGCAACATCTTTGACGTGGGGGTAATAAGGGAGCCGTGAAAACAGAAGGAGCAGGCCTGCTGAAGCGTTTTTCACACTCAACCCGAAGGACGGAGTGAGAAAGGCAGGAACAGGAGGGAAAAGCAATGCGCCACCCCAGGCACGAGAAGGTGGCACCCATTGATAACGTTCAGGATGACTCTCTTGAGCGCACAACCAGCCAGAAAAAGACAAAGAAGAGACACCTCTTCTTTAGCCAGAGATCACCTGATCTTGGGGAAAATCTTGGGACGTCTCATTGAAATCTGTGGAGATCACGGCGCATTTAGGGAGATCCAGGGCCAAAAACCGTTCGCCCGTGGGGCAAACTTGCTGGCCCCTGGGCGGATCTTGTAACCCGTACGTAGCAGGGATTGCTGTGCTCCCAGTGTCAGTAGGGAACCCACACGGAGGGGTTGGGCAGCAGTCAACTTTCCTCATTGGTCCCAGGCATGCCCTTCAAGAAGACACACAGGGTGTCTCGCTCAATCCCTGTTGTTTCAGCATCCTGGCTCTAAAGCAGGTAAGAAAGGAGCTTGGATGCGGGATGAATGGGCCAGGGCAAAGCTCCTTCCCACTCACGGCGAGGTGACCGGCACAGGAGAGCAGGAGGGGAAACCAGAAGCCAAAGGGCCCACTGCAGGACGGTGAGAACGGAGGCAGGCCCGTGGGGGCTTTCCCTGGCTCTCCACACCTTAAAGCTCAGTGCACTAGCCACACAACACCGCGGAAATGTTGAAAGAATCTATACCTCTTGCCTTCCCCGGACCTCAGGTGATTTGGGGATCAATCTGCTGAGGTGACAGCCCGGCTCTTGCGAGATCTCAGGGAAATCTCGCCAGATCTTATGGAAATCTCACCAGACTCGGTCCAAATCAGGTGAGATCTCCCGCCCAACCCGTGAGATTTCCCGCCCAACCCGGTGAGGTTTCCCGCCAAACCTGGTGAGATTTCCAGGCAAACATGGCGAGATATCCCGCCAACCTGGTGAGATTTCGGGCCAAACCGGGGAAGGCCTCCCACCAACCCTGGCGAGACAGCCCCCAAACCTGGGGAGAGATCTCGCCAAACATCGTGAGGTATCCCGCTGGGCCTCGTCCGATACGCCAGGAAACCTGGGGTGCTATCCCTCCAAACCGCGGGAGATGTCCCTCCAAACCGCGGGAGATGTCCCGAAAACCCTTGTGACGTTCCCCGACAACCCTCTTGAGAATTGCCGCCGACCCGCGTGAGTTTCCCGGCCAAACCCCGTGAGTTTCCCGGCCAATCCTCGTGAGGTTCCCCGCCCAAGCGCATGAGTTTTCCCACCAAACCTCGTGAGTTTGCCTGCCATACGTCGCGCGTTTCCCGGCCACCCTCGTGAGCTTTCTAGCCCGACCTCCTGGGATTTCCAGCCGAACGTCGTGAGATTTCCAACCCCACCTCGTGAGATTTCCAGCCAGACCTCGTTTGCTTTGCCGCCAAACGTCCTGGGATTGCCAGCCAGACCTCGTGGGATCTGTGGCCCTGCCACTGATATCTACGGCCAACCGCAGATGCGTCTGTCACCAATCCCCCAGTCACAAGATGGGGGAGGGTGGAGAACTAGAACTCGCCAGCAGAGCCGGCTTTGCACCCCTTAGGCAGTTAGGGAAGGCCTAGGCCAGATGTGGGCCGAACTGCTAATACCTGCGCTTTGAGAATTGCTCCCAGGCGCCACGTGAGGGAAGAAAGAAGCTGTCTCCCACCTAAATCCCTGGTATCGCAACGTCCTGCGGGAGGACTGGGGAATAAGGGAGGACTGCATTCGGAATGAACGGGCCTGGTGAATACCTCTGCACACGAAACTCGAGGGACGGAATGAGGAAAGCAGGAGGAGAAGGAGGAAGCGATTGGCCATCCTAAGCACCAAAAGTGAGCACGCACCCAAAACATGAAGGCTGATTCTGTTCAGGGCGAAACCACCCAGAAAAAGAAAAAGAAACGATACCTCTCCTTCAGCGAGACATCAGATGATCTTGGGGAAAATCTGGGGAGATCTCATACAAATCTCGTGAGATCTCGGCCCATTTCTGGAGACGTAGGCCCGAAAATCCTTCGCACCTGTGGCAAACTCCCTGGCCCTTGGCTGGATCGTTTAGGCCCTCTGGAGCAGGGATGGCTGGTGTTCCTAATGGAAACAGTGAATACACATGGAAGGGTTGGGCGGAATTCTCCTTTCCTAATGGTTCACAGGCAGCCCTTGAGAAAGGCACAGTGTGTCTCCCACCTCAAACCATGTTGGTCAGCATCCTGGCCCTTCGGCATCTAAACCATCGGTGGGCCAGCTGGATGCTTATTCCTCCAAGGGATTTGTCCACATGGAAGCGCTGGGCAGAATTGTCCTTTCCTAATCGGGCCCAGGAATGCCTTGAGAGAGACACAAAGTTTCTCACCCCTCAATCCCTGGTGTTTCAGCATCCTGGCTCTAAGGCATCGGAACCACTGATGGGCCAGGTGCACGCTTCTTCACGGAAGCGATTGATACGGATGGAAGTGTCGGGCAGATTCCTGTTTTCCTACGTCGTCCCAGGAATGCCCTTCGGAAAGGCACAGCATGGAAGTGGTGGCGAGAATTCCACTTTCCTCATTTGTCACAGACATGGCCCTTGGAAAGACACCAAGTGCCTCACACCGAAATCCCCGTTGTTTCAGCATCCTGGCTCTAAAGCAGTTAAGAAGGGCCGGTACGTGGGCCAGGCGGATGCTGACTCACACTCATCCAGACGTGTGAGAAGCAGGAGAGTGGAGGGGGAAAGAAGGAACAACGGTCCCCATTGCAGGATGGTGAGCAGAGAGGCAGCCCCCGTGGGGGCTCTTCCCAGCTCTCAATACCTTAATGCTCTCTGCAGTAGCCTCAGAAGGCCCTCGACATGAAAGAAAATAGACCTCTTTCCTTCACCGTACCTCCGTGATTTGGGAGGGAAATCTCATGTGACGCCAAGCCAAGCTTTTAGATCTCACCCATATCGAGCCAGTTCTCACGGAAATTTCACCAGATCCGTCCAAATCACGTGAGATCTCACCCACACGTCCGGAGACCTCTAGCCATACATCCCGATATCTCATCCTCAGCTCATGAGGTTTCTCTCCAGACCCGGGAAGAACTCATCCACACCTCGGAGATAGCGAGCCCGGCCTCGCGAGATCTCACCCAAATCTTCTGATATGGCAGGCTCAGCTCTGGTCTTCTGTGGCCAAAACTTGATGCATCTGTGACCAATCACCCAGGCTCTGGGGGCGGTGGTGTGGGGAAATGGCCCTCCCCAGCCCAGACTGCTTTGAGCCACTTCGGTGCTTAGGGATGGCACATTCCAGAAGTGTGCACAACGTCCAATAGCTCCAGTGGTCGAAATACTCCCAGGCGCACCAGGAGGGAATCAACAATTTGTCTCCCACGTCAATCCCTGGAATCGCAACATCTTTGACGTGGGGGTAATAAGGGAGCCGTGAAAACAGAAGGAGCAGGCCTGCTGAAGCGTTTTTCACACTCAACCCGAAGGACGGAGTGAGAAAGGCAGGAACAGGAGGGAAAAGCAATGCGCCACCCCAGGCACGAGAAGGTGGCACCCATTGATAACGTTCAGGATGACTCTCTTGAGCGCACAACCAGCCAGAAAAAGACAAAGAAGAGACACCTCTTCTTTAGCCAGAGATCACCTGATCTTGGGGAAAATCTTGGGACGTCTCATTGAAATCTGTGGAGATCACGGCGCATTTAGGGAGATCCAGGGCCAAAAACCGTTCGCCCGTGGGGCAAACTTGCTGGCCCCTGGGCGGATCTTGTAACCCGTACGTAGCAGGGATTGCTGTGCTCCCAGTGTCAGTAGGGAACCCACACGGAGGGGTTGGGCAGCAGTCAACTTTCCTCATTGGTCCCAGGCATGCCCTTCAAGAAGACACACAGGGTGTCTCCCTCAATCCCTGTTGTTTCAGCATCCTGGCTCTAAAGCAGGTAAGAAAGGAGCTTGGATGCGGGATGAATGGGCCAGGGCAAAGCTCCTTCCCACTCACGGCGAGGTGACCGGCACAGGAGAGCAGGAGGGGAAACCAGAAGCCAAAGGGCCCACTGCAGGACGGTGAGAACGGAGGCAGGCCCGTGGGGGCTTTCCCTGGCTCTCCACACCTTAAAGCTCAGTGCACTAGCCACACAACACCGCGGAAATGTTGAAAGAATCTATACCTCTTGCCTTCCCCGGACCTCAGGTGATTTGGGGATCAATCTGCTGAGGTGACAGCCCGGCTCTTGCGAGATCTCAGGGAAATCTCGCCAGATCTTATGGAAATCTCACCAGACTCGGTCCAAATCAGGTGAGATCTCCCGCCCAACGCGTGAGATTTCCCGCCCAACCCGGTGAGGTTTCCCGCCAAACCTGGTGAGATTTCCAGGCAAACATGGCGAGATATCCCGCCAACCTGGTGAGATTTCGGGCCAAACCGGGGAAGGCCTCCCACCAACCCTGGCGAGACAGCCCCCAAACCTGGGGAGAGATCTCGCCAAACATCGTGAGGTATCCCGCTGGGCCTCGTCCGATACGCCAGGAAACCTGGGGTGCTATCCCTCCAAACCGCGGGAGATGTCCCTCCAAACCGCGGGAGATGTCCCGAAAACCCTTGTGACGTTCCCCGACAACCCTCTTGAGAATTGCCGCCGACCCGCGTGAGTTTCCCGGCCAAACCCCGTGAGTTTCCCGGCCAATCCTCGTGAGGTTCCCCGCCCAAGCGCATGAGTTTTCCCACCAAACCTCGTGAGTTTGCCTGCCATACGTCGCGCGTTTCCCGGCCACCCTCGTGAGCTTTCTAGCCCGACCTCCTGGGATTTCCAGCCGAACGTCGTGAGATTTCCAACCCCACCTCGTGAGATTTCCAGCCAGACCTCGTTTGCTTTGCCGCCAAACGTCCTGGGATTGCCAGCCAGACCTCGTGGGATCTGTGGCCCTGCCACTGATATCTACGGCCAACCGCAGATGCGTCTGTCACCAATCCCCCAGTCACAAGATGGGGGAGGGTGGAGAACTAGAACTCGCCAGCAGAGCCGGCTTTGCACCCCTTAGGCAGTTAGGGAAGGCCTAGGCCAGATGTGGGCCGAACTGCTAATACCTGCGCTTTGAGAATTGCTCCCAGGCGCCACGTGAGGGAAGAAAGAAGCTGTCTCCCACCTAAATCCCTGGTATCGCAACGTCCTGCGGGAGGACTGGGGAATAAGGGAGGACTGCATTCGGAATGAACGGGCCTGGTGAATACCTCTGCACACGAAACTCGAGGGACGGAATGAGGAAAGCAGGAGGAGAAGGAGGAAGCGATTTGCCATCCTAAGCACCAAAAGTGAGCACGCACCCAAAACATGAAGGCTGATTCTGTTCAGGGCGAAACCACCCAGAAAAAGAAAAAGAAACGATACCTCTCCTTCAGCGAGACATCAGATGATCTTGGGGAAAATCTGGGGAGATCTCATACAAATCTCGTGAGATCTCGGCCCATTTCTGGAGACGTAGGCCCGAAAATCCTTCGCACCTGTGGCAAACTCCCTGGCCCTTGGCTGGATCGTTTAGGCCCTCTGGAGCAGGGATGGCTGGTGTTCCTAATGGAAACAGTGAATACACATGGAAGGGTTGGGCGGAATTCTCCTTTCCTAATGGTTCACAGGCAGCCCTTGAGAAAGGCACAGTGTGTCTCCCACCTCAAACCATGTTGGTCAGCATCCTGGCCCTTCGGCATCTAAACCATC